>NW_022683022.1:947913-951395 GCF_011630105.1 Anneissia japonica | reverse complement strand
CGTTCGCGTGCGTCAAAATTAATATATGCTTTATATCATGTCTTTTTTAAAATCAGTTATAGCTCCTTAGGATGAAAGGTGACCCCTAAATTTTATTACATATTCTGAAAGCACATGAGCTGTAGATGTGATTGTATATATCATAATAGCTGATCGGACATTGTGACGTCATCATATTGCCATCTGAATTTAAAAACAAGAAAAAAATTATATTTCTTTTTTCAAAACGTTGATGACGTCATATCATCTTAACCATTCGTCATTTCTGAATAATATTAAATGGGCTTATACTTCAGGTCAAGGAGTAATGTTAGGTATCTTACTTTTTTGTTTGCGCGTCTTAACGTGCGCGTACGTGTGCGTCAAATATTACATATGCTTAAAATTATGCCTATTTATAATCAAATATAGCTCCTTAGGATGAAAGGTGACCCCAATTTTTATTACATATTCTAAAAGCACATGAGTTGTAGATATGATTTTATATATCATAATAGCTGATCGGACATTGTGACGTCACCATATTATCATCCTGAAGTAAAAATAACTGAATTTGTATATGATAAATACTATGAATGATCATTACTCCTTCACCAACAGGCGTTTGTCAATGAAAGTTGATACATATATATCTCATATCAAAAGACAACAGTGACATTAAGATGCGCACGTGCGTCATGACGTGCGCATACACATGAGTAAATCTTTCAAAATGCTCAAAATGCTTTTTTAACCAAATAAATTAGCGTATTTTGCCATTATCAGCATTTAATTATTGTTCAATCCGCCACGCGCACACTTCCTCGTGGGTCAAAGTGCGGCGGATCACCTAACTCGTCCTCAGTGACGAGTTCAAATCTAGTTTCTGTTCTTTTTCTATTCTTCAACTACTGTACTACAGTATGAATTTCTTATGTGGCTGAATAATTGCATTGTGCTGTGGAGCATCAGCTATTATAAAAAAAATGCTATGCTACAGTAATTAAAAACAACAAGAGAGTTACAGCCATGGTTACAGCATACACGCAAAGATAAAAAAAAATTGGACCGGGGCTAAAATTGGGTCAGGCGAACCGATTTTGGCTTTAAAATTAACTGCCAAATGTAGTCCACATAAGCCAAAATCGGTTTGACGTCTATTTAATAGTTATAAATTGTATTTTTATAACGTTGATCATATTTTTTAAAAATCAAATGATAGATAAATATCTTATCTCTCATATACGTTTTCATTTGTTACGTGTGAAATCATAGGTGAAATTAAGTAAAGCTTCGCGCACAGTAAACCCTGTGGTGTAAAAGTATGAAAAGAAGTTAAACGATGTGGTCTTAAATTGTGTTGGTCTGATTTAGCTTATTTTTTTAACTTGTTTTGTTTTGGGTGTGTGTGCTTAATGCCGCAACGAAGTACATGCATTCAATTCCAAGAATTCTGACCCCTTTATTTCATGTATAGAACATCTATTGTCTGATCTAATACCCCACACAATAATCCAGAATATTTAAAACTAATAAATTACTGTAGTCATGTGTATCATATTAGGCCAAAACCTAGGCCAAACCACGGCCACTGAAAATGATGCATGCTGTGTGTATCGATCGCTTAGGACTAGGAAATGCATTATCAGGTGGGTTTGATAAAACACGTCCTCAAAAGCTTATTATGAATCATTCTGTCACTGCAAAAGACTTTGCAAGTGTGGGAGAAGCATAAATTACTGTACTTTCCTCCACTTCAATGGAGAAGCAATCATACCCTACGAGCAGCAGACGAGTTACAAGTGAAGTGGCCAGGCAGACAAGGACAAATTTTACCAAGCGGGACCAGTTTTAGCAGCTAAAATCAACCCGCCGGACATTTTTTGGCCCAGACTAATTTCGGCGCGACGGAACCAACAAGCCAACTGTAGGCTGGAATTAGCAGTACTTATTATTACACAACAATATATAATCACAAAGAAAATGCCATGGTGTGGGATTAAGCCTAAGTAGTACTAGTAGGCTAGGCCTTGCTTAGGCTAGGGCCTAGGTAGGCTACAGTATGTACTTTACAACAATGAATAAAAAACAAGCTGACCGACAATGACCCTGACATCATTGTGTTGAACAGCTGATTACAATAAATACTGTACATTACAAAACATGAGGGTAGGCCTAGTACTACAACCACAGGCCCAAGAAAATGGCAGATATTATAGAAAAAACAAGACGCATCTAATTTAGAAAACAAAGAAAATTAAAGTTGTTGGTGGTGAAACAGCGAGATAAAACATACTTCCTATCACAAGGTGCAAATGGTCATTCGACTGTTCACAAATGAAACCGCCTACTTTTTTATTACTTACCTCTATTCAAGTATTTAGAAGATACATTTTCAAATGGAGATGGTTTCTTGCACTGTTGTGAAGGTGGGGTTGATGGCTTTAAAACAGGCATACATCTCCTCCTCTTTGGAGAAGCAGAAGGGCTGTGTAGTGGATCAAAATCTAATGTCCGTTTCAACGTAGCACAGGCCATTGTTTTGAATTTCCACCAGCAAGAACGGAAAATTAACCGTTCCTTCTACCACTACAACTAAGGTAAATCTGAACAAAACGTCCTTCAAATCCACCTTAAGTATATTATCTATAACAAAGGTATATAAAATGTGTATTCTATATTCTTTACGTGCTTGATTAACCAGATTCTTCTTAGTACTTCTGTCGCTTCCGAATATGACCAGTTTCACCGTCAATTCAAAATGGCTACCCTCTAAACCAACAGCCTCAGTTTGGATTCCAGTGTTCGACAGGATCTTTGGTGTTCCATACAAGAATAAAGGAGGGCGCTATTCTACATACTTCTGCAGACTGTTCAGTACTGTTTAGTTTTGTGTAAGTTGCATAAATCCGTAATCTGTATATTGTAATCAAGGTGAGTCAGCCATCTTCTCAATCGTTTAATAGTTTTCTTAAATATAAAATTCGTTTTATTTTAGTTATTTTTTTTGCAGTATGTATCAAGTAATCAAAAATGTAAACAACTTCAACATATTATATTCTTTACTCGTTTGTTACATAAGCTTTGGATAATGTTAAGTGTATTTATTAATAATAATAATAATAATTTTGGCTTATATAGCGCATTATGCTAAAGCCTCAATGCGCTTAACAGTAAAAATAAAATTCGGGAAAAAAATTAAGAAAAATACAAGATACAATATACAGTATAACAAATATGATACAAATCAAAAAAACGAAACGAACATAACATTAACAAGTACATTAAATAAACTATAGTCGTTAGCTGCCAGGAAAGCACAAAAACAGCCTAAAACAGTACTTCCAACCAATGACTGCTAACATAATACAAATAACATAAATGACATAGATAAACATAAACGACTAAAGCATTGCATACGGTATATATATATATATATATATATATATATATATATATATATATATATATATATATATATATATATATATATATATATATAT
>NW_022683022.1:935876-947400 GCF_011630105.1 Anneissia japonica | reverse complement strand
CAATGTCTTCCTATAAGAGAAAAGTTTTAGTCTGCGGGTGGGGATAAATATGAAAATTTAGGGGTTTCAAATGCTTATTTAATCGATTTTAGAGTCTACGTATGTAGATAATACATATACATTTTTTCTCTTCTCTCCACGACAGGGGTTGGGGTGGGGGTGGCGGTGGATCTGCTCTACTCGACGGGGGCCCTTTCCTCCCATTGGTGCCACCCCCTGAGTATGAGATTAACCTAAAAGCTAAATATGGCCTTTTTTGGCTCCTTTCTCTTAATCATAGTTTTTATTGGTGCTTTTACTTCCCCAAACCTAAACTCAATGTCAGATGGTAACAGATAGCGTAAATAGAGAGATTAATTAATTTAGTAAAAGGATGATATACAGTACATATAATAATACATTAGTATATTCAATGCCGCGAAACTTAGACTAAGCAACAGAATGGTGCCCGTGGGGGGATAACACTATGCATTTCTTCAGTAAATAGTAATAAATTGTATACGGTACTATATTCGATTTCATAAGGGTTCACGCCCACCGGGGACGGGGACGCAACTGCTAATAAACTATTTTTGGCAGCGAAGGGATGCTACCAATAAACAATCAACAAACTACCGTGTTTCTGGTTTGATTTGCAAGGTACTACATAGCTCAAATATTTTTTACTTAGGGGTTAATTGGTAAAAATCGCACACAAATCATACGACGTCACTGACAACGCCGGAGACGGCAAATCGATTTTGAGCTTAATTTTCCGAATAAATTTATACTAAATAACTTCTAATGACGAACTGTCTTCAGTTGCCGTGTCTTTGTTTTGGTCATTCAACTGTCATTTTATCTATTTTTTCAGTGATATTATTCTCAATAATCTATAAAAGCACTTACATAACAACGTCACGTTATCGATTTAATCTAAATGATATTAACGCAAATGTTGTTGCTAAACTGTCCAATCGGAAAAAAAATTTTTTTTTGGTCACGTGCATAACTTAACGCTGATAACTCATTCTGGTTTACGTTAATTTTCGTTGTCAACGAAGTCTATTTTACGAACCAGTCGAATTAAAATTCTCAACGAAAATTCGTACTCAACAAAATGAACCAGTCGAATAAACCCAATAATTAAGAATTAAAGCTATGCTTAATTGCTCCCATTATTTATACGCAAATGATAGAATTCTAGGCGACAATGTCTTAAGCGTGACAACTATATAACAATTAATATAATTACAGTGTATAGTATCAAAGAGTATGTCTACAATTAAGTAATATATCAATAACATTCTTGACATAACAATTTCACCTACTTTTGTTGAATTTGATTTTTTTAATTGTTGATAATGAATACAAGCATGAGACCAATCTTGGTTTTTTTTAAATAAAGTAAATATATTATTATTAATAAAGTTAATACAGTATACTCTTATCTAACTTTTTAATATTAAAATTGACAAGATATAAATGAAAATATCATTTTATTATGCTTTTAATTGAATTACTATAATCTTCATCTTTCAAAGTGACCACCTTAAAAAATGTAGAGTGATAACTTCAATATTCTATTAAGTTGCAAATTCTGAGATACAATAAAAAACTACAATGAGCCCCTCCCTACTTGTGTGCTGCAACAGAACATAATTTACGGACTGAAAATGGAATGTAAGAACAGCATGAAACATGCCAAAAAAAAAAATCTGTTCAGTAAAATTAATTACTGAATTAAATAATTGTTTACAGTACTTTCTGTGGGCTAAAACATATTTTTATATCAAATGGTATGGACCATTAGCAGCAAGTTTATGTCCAAAACACTATTATTATTTCCTTCAAATGCAACAGTAAGTACACCAGCTCTTACAGGATGGAATGATGCTTTAAGTCTTTTTTTAGGTCTAGCGAGTGGAGTTGCTTTTAGTTGAAAGAAAATGTCCTGCTCTGACAGGATGGAATGATGCTTTAAGTCTTTTTTTAGGCCTAGCGAGTGGAGTTGCTTTTAGTTGAAAGAAAATGTCCTGCTCTGACAGGATGGAATGATGCTTTAAGTCTTTTTTTAGGCCTAGCGAGTGGAGTTGCTTTTAAGTTGAAAGAAAATGTCCTGCTCTAACAGGATGGAATGATGCTTTAAGTCTTTTTTTAGGCCTAGCGAGTGGAGTTGCTTTTAGTTGAAAGAAATGTCCTGCTCTAACAGGATGGAATGATGCTTTAAGTCTTTTTTTAGGCCTAGCGAGTGGAGTTGCTTTTAGTTGAAAGAAATGTCCTGCTCTGACAGGAATTGAACCCACAACCCTAGATTAGAAGGCAAGCATCTTAACCACTGAGCTATTCAACTCCACTTTTCTCATCTGCCCAGTCCTAAACTTCTCATTGTATCATAAATATTCCTGAGTTAGTTTCACCAGTGGTATTCCATTGCAGGATAATGTAGTTAACATTAGGTAATGTAAGTATTGCTGTGGCCATCATACAAAGGAGAGGTATTTATTCTCAAAGGTGCTGCTGCTATTGTGTGATCATTTCTAGTTTTTTTAACGTTTAAAGTCAGACTCCGGAGAAAAAAAAAATTTTGATATGTTGTAGAACTGATTTTTCTAAGTCAGAAAAAAGTTGTTTGATGAAAAACTGGGGAATGGTGAACAAGATACAGATTTTTGAATAATTAAAAACTGGGGGTAAAAGAGGCGTAACCGCCCATTTTTACACCTTTAATACATTGAAAAACATTAGAACCAAGGCGAGACTTTTTTCATACCTTGTTTAGCGAACATGCCGAACGCAAATATTGATGATTTCGAATAAAAACAAAATTTTATTTTTGGCCAATTAGCACACCCGCCCCCACAAAAAAATGGAAATTTCTGAAAAAAATTAAAGTTTTATTTTTATTACGCCCTCCACTGCCTTGAAATCTCCAAAGATAGAATATGTATATTTCTTCCTAATTACATAAATTTGAAGCATTTAACCATCCCATTTTACATTCACCAATAAAATTTATTTTTTACATTCACCTCCGTCTGGATGTTTTTGGAAAAACTATTTGCTAAATAAGAAAACAAAAATTTATTATTATTTTTATTCCGCCCTCCTCTGATGATCTTTAAAAAAATAAGTATGCGAAACAAGGAATAAAAAAAGTCTTGCCTAAGAATAATTCCCAGAAAAGGAATAGTCAATGACAACATTACTCACTACATATCTAACTTCAACAGAAAGTAGATAAACAATTAACATATGTATCAAATACTCTAGGCCGAACAGACTGCCCTGCGAGGTAGATAGTGAGATGAATGTACCTTTGTGCATTCAGCCTTTGGAATCAACCCATATAAGTGTACTGTAAATCTCAAGAAAATACAACAATTAAGTGACAAATGATTTTTATAAAACCTATTAACATTTATGTCATTAATGTATTATATAATTTTCAGTCAAAACATTTATTCCTATTACCATGTTTTACTCAAAAACTATATTATATTAGTGCATTCTAAATTCTTCTCGCAAAAATTTTATCATAAAAATAGAAGAAAATGTTCCTTTCAGAGAGCACAATATCATTATACATTACTTTCGTCAATTTCTCATACCATTATTATTTGTAATCATTCGCCACAACTATATAGTTATTTTCGCAATACTTGCATCACACTAGACACAATATCAAAATTATTATTCAATATCCATCTCATAATTCCACAATGCTGTCATCAAAATAGGTACAATACTTTTTCAACATTATTATTCCATAGAAATCTCAATTTACAATACTTTCATTAAAATAGATACAATCGTCAACATTATTATTCCATGTGTTGCAGTACAGTACTTCATATCCAGAGGCATATTTTAACACAACTACATAAAATAATCTTCAAATTAAGCTTCAAAAAATTAGTCCTGAAAAAAGTTCAAATTAATAATTAGTTTCAAAATAGAATGTAAATATTGTTATTCAAATCAAAAAGTGAATTATCAATAATTGTAACTTAAATTTATAAATGTGTAGAAATATAAGATATACTGCCACCAAAAAAAATAGAAAAAAACTTTGAAAAAAAGAAAGATTTTTCACTTAAAAAAGAATCACATATGTTACTCCAATAAGTTACAGATAAAAAGAAATCAGTATTTTAATGATTTACAGAATTTTACTACAAAAATACTTAAAAATTGCTGGCAGAAATACAAAGGTATCCAAAGATCATAGTAATGTTATAACTTAAACATCCAATAAATTTCTTTTCCAATTCAAATTATTTGGAAGCTAATTTAGCTGATAAATACAAAGCAATTAAAGATTTACAAGATTTACTTTTTTAAGTATCATATGGGGTTTGCCATGCCAGTGACCAAAACAACAACTCAATTTTTATTGATATTCTCCACATTATAAGCTTAAAAATGATAGGAATTTAGTTAAAAAGTCATGAATACTGTACCAAGGTTTCAAAGTATAAAGTACTGTATACAATACTGTCACATTCTTATGCTACTGTAATTACTGTATGTATGCTGGTTTAAGGATGGTAAGCCTCATATGTATTTTAAAGAGCATCACACTCTTTCTAATTGGTTAGAAACTCACCGTTGGATCTCTTTCTAATTGGTTAGAAACTCACCGTTGGATAAGAATCGAATATATTTTAATGTACTTTTTATAGCCACACTACATCCTGGAAACTTAATTAGGATTCAAAAATATATTTATAGATTATAAAATTATTAAAATTTATATGAAAGCTCTGATAGAAGACAGATATAAATAACTATAAAGTGAATAACACTGTTGTGGAATGAATCATATACCTCTTCAAGTTCAATTATCTTTCTTTTTTCCATTTTCAGATAGGTGATAGTGCTGAGGATAAGCCACCTGTAATGCTATCCCGGAAGCAGCTAGAATCGTTGCAATGATACTTGGACAGTAAGTACTATACTCCATCGCCATGCCACTCAGTAATGGTGCCATGGCACGTGACACCGACATCACAGATTGCGTAAGCCCTAGAAGCGACCCTGTATCTGATAGACCACCACGTTGTATACCGATATCAACCGCACACACTCTGGCAATAGCGTTAAATACTGATAAACATGTTGAGAACACGACAAACCATGTCAGCGATGGAGATAGTGTCATGCAAATAAGCGCAATAGTTGTTCCAGTTGATGAATGTCGTAGTAAACGTGCTATATCTTTGTAATAAAAAACAACGCGACCGACCATCATTCCAGACAGCGTGCTGATTAGGCTTCCATAAGAGATGATCCAGCCGTTGATTTTTGGCGTTGTTTCAAATCTTTGTTCAAGTAATAAAGTGAAATTACTCCTGAACAGCATCATACTCAATCCTGACAAGAAGCGTATTGCAAACAAGTCAGGTTGTGTCTTCGCTATTTTCTTGAATGTTGCAAAGAAATTTTTTACTTTAATGCTGTAATCATCGGAAGTAAACTTTTCAACGGATGGTGTTCGTGTAACATGTTCTTTAGGAGATGCTGACACAAAGAAGAATACAAGCCCTATAAATAAATGGGAATAATAATGAAATCAGTTATCTCTTTCAGAAATTACTGGGAAATTTTCCTGTAACATTGAATCTGATCACAGGCAAAAGTACAGTAAGTATCTAAGAAGATTACAATACAAAAAAAAACAAAAAAAAAAACAAACAACTTCACAATACTATATTAACAATTACATATAAACAGGATCTTTTCTTTTTGATTGGAGATGATTAGGATCTATTACTAGTTGAAAAATCTATTAACCGTGGCCAGATATAGAGGCGTTAGGACAAACAACCGCTTGGTAGACGGCTGTGGAGGCGCTTGGCCAAAAAATCGTTTGGTAGGTAGCTGTAGAGTCGCTAGGCCAAAAAACGCTTGGTAGGTACAGTAGCTGTAGAGGCACTAAGCCAAACAACCACTTGGTACTGTAGCTAGCTGCTACGTAACAAGATGGTGTCAATTGTTACTGTAATGAAGCAACATAGTACACAATGTTTGGCCTAATGCCAGGCATATTATGTGAAGGGCATAAAGGAATTGGCCTTATATGCTAAATAAAAGTGACATATTTTATGTCATTACTCTATCACTATACTTCTGATAACCAGGAAAATAATGAGACCCTTTTTGACTTATGTTTACATAATGACATTCAATTGATAATCAATGGTTTGACTGATTGACTCACCTACATTTACCATGAATGTAATGAACGTGAGGGAGCACACTTTATTAAAATCAGCAGAGTCCTCTGCGATATAACCGCCAATGACGGGCCCAACGATGAAGCCTGCAGTGCTGATGGCATTGTAGCGGCCGAATATCGCTGCACGCTGATTTTTAGGAGTGATGTCAGCCAAATACGATTTGGCAAGAGATTGTGTTTGCTTGACTATACCTAAAGAATGTTTGAATCACCAAGTTGATATAAACAGAACATAAAAATGCTGTAATTATTTTGTGTTGCCCAAGCATAGGTGAAAATTAAAAATTAAGGTTGGTCGGTTGGGAATATATCTTAAATTATAAACATTAATTAATGTAAAATACATGGAATAAAGAATCGTCGGATGTGAGAAGTCTGGGTGTGGGATTGAGTCAGAGTGTTATAAAATTACAGTTGCTGAGTTTTATTAGAAAGAAATTATGATAATCATGATAATGAATAAGTTGTAATGCCACACATACATAATAATAACAATAATAACAATAATAATAATAATAATAATAATAATTATCATTTATTAGGCACCCTTCTAAAAGAGATCAGAGCGCAGTACGCATTAAAACATAGTTATCGATAAACATGTAAACGGTAAAAGCACATCATTAAAATTCATGACTTAGTGAAGTATGCATGGTATCAATATGTGCTGACCTAGTGGTATCCTTGTCAATGCTACCATTGCAACACTATTTGTCAGCCCCATCAATCCATAGGAAATACCCGTCAACAGAAGACACCAGAATAGCACAAGATGCCGGCCAAATAGATCACTGCAGCGACCCTGTCAAACAACATGTTATAGTTGATATAATAAGTTATAACTGTTTTGATATAACCAGTTTATAGTTGATATAACCAATTCATAGTTGATATAACTGGTTTATTGTTGATGTAACCGGTAACAATCATGAAAAGACGATTAAACAAATATAGGGACCTAAATGTCCAATAATACTTGTACACTGAGTGCACATATTCTAATTTTATTTTCAAAAGTTTCAGATTTGATTAGATTTGTAAAATTAGTTTAAAAGTAAGCTTAAAGCAAGACTTTCATCAGATTGAATTTGGCAACATTTTCAACAAAAAATGTACTCATTTGTGAATTACAGGAGCCAAAATAAAATAAAGACAAGTGTGAAAATTAAAGGAGCAAAATCTAAGCACAGGAAGATAAAAGTGTAAAATATGAAAATGTACTACATATTTGTTGTAGTGTACAGTATCATTTTGTGTTGGTTTGGTCAGAACAGCCCATGGAAACACTGTTAATCGTACAATTACTTACTACCATAGGACCTGAGAAGAACTGCAGAACACCATAAACAGACACTAAAATGGAAAGAAGAAAGATTCAATTGGTTATAGTAATAACAAAAAAAAAATCAAATTTAGATAATAGAAGACTTTGCATTAATTTGCTAAATTATACATTACATAATATGGTAATTAACCTATATTATTTATAATATAGTATTCATGTTAACTTGATGAGTGAGGTTTACAGACTTTGTGTTATAGTGATTTAGTTCGCTTTTGTCTTCCTGCTTGGCCATTCCGTGGCAAAACAATGTAACTTGAAATTTTCACTTTTGGAGAAAAATAGAGTTAAAGTTTGCATGTTTATAACTTTGCAATAAATTGTCGTAGCCTTTTGAAATTTTTCAGGATTGTATATCTATAGACATTGTGATTATATTTAAAATTTAAACTACAACCATTTGTTTATTGCAAAGTTATTAGCGATAATTACAGATACGTTGTTTTGCCACGGAAACATATCCGGCTTGATATTGTTGCAAGTGCGACATATTTTTGGAATTGATTATGTTTGGCGCAATCATATGCATTACCTAGCCTGTGCATACATCGCTTTTAAGAATATTATAAAAACACTAATAACCATTTGATTTTGCCTTGCCAAACTCCATCGGTTCAAGACCATTTTTGAATACCATTCCGTGGCAAAACAACGTATCTTCATTGCAGATACGTTGGTTTGCCACGTAATCTTTCTTGTAGTTACGTTGTTTTGCCACAGAAAATCACTAGATTTTAGTTTTGTGCTTAAAGATAGGTGGTGCTATCTCAGAAACGACTCATTATTGAGACCTGAAAGTTTCACAGGTAATTCAGACCGTGTTTAATATTCTCCCAAATGATATTATTTTAAAATCGACAAAAATGTCAGTTACATTGTTTTGCCTCGGGACGGCAGCGCTGACTCATTCAATTTATTGTACTTGTATTCTGTACGTATTCCACCATTGTATTTTACTACTTTAGGCGAATAAAGAATAAAAATAAGTATATGGTAAAATACAAGGCCACACCAGAAAGGCAAATATAAAAAAATAATGAAGAAAGAAATGATGAAAGCTCTAATTTGAACACAAGGAAACACAAGATTTAAACAGATAACAGAGTGAATACTGTGTCCATCATCAAGGGTAAAGGAATGATGGTAGAAAAAATAGATAAATAGAGTTCCTTCTACCTACCAAGCAAACACGTTTGGTAACCCTTACTCTCTTTCCCCTTGCATCAGACACCATTAAAATGATGATAAAATTCAGCTCAGAGCCTTCACCCTCTACCCAACCACAAATCTTTCCCTAGACCCCACAAGCAGACCTTTGTGAATCATGAGCCCCTGGTTCTCGTAGGAATTTCCTCTTAATGAATCTTGGATACAACCTTGTTGCATACATAGTTTTATATTAGTTACAACCAAGGGAGAAATTCAGAAAACGCTAGCAGGTTAATGTTGAATAACATTTTTAATAATTGAATAACATTTTAAATAAATTATTGAAATGTAACTGAAGAGAATAAAAAATGAAAGAACATGAACTTGCAACTGACGCCCTTTTGCATTCAGACGAAGAAACACTTTTTGACATGTCAAATTCATGTATACCCCATACCCCAAACAGTTCTGGAAAAAATATATAAGTTTCCTCTCATGTTCACTTAAAGTTTGTAGTGCTTCCGGTAACTTTGCTGAATAAATATGGGATAAAACAAGAATGGCAGCCATGATATACTCACTGACAGCTCCTATAACTCCTGGCGTTGCCCCAAGACTCGATAAATAATTGGTGATATGTGGAATCAACATACCAACTCCCAGGAAGTCCTAGGATACATTAAAAATAGGTTAATTAATATTACAGTATTAATTATTAATTCTATTTATCATTACTCTATCATGTCATGTCGGATGAAGCCTACTACGTTTAATACCATATCCAATACAATATATGCAGTAACATAACCTAGTCTCTAACTTAGCTAGGAACATAAATATTGAGAAGACAAAACCAACATCAACAATTTCAATTTATTTTCATTCCATTCATACACCATAATATAAAATTTAAATTCAGAGAAAAATACACAAAAGTCAATTTATTTACATTGTGGTCCGTAAAAAATAATTACTCCAAAAATTCACAACAATAAATAAAATACTTCAAAAATCAAAATACAGTTAACAGCTAAGTAAGCTAGTACTTTTTAGGCCTATTTAACAAAAAAATAATATTAATAAGTAAATTACTGAAACATCTGATTCAAATTTTTTTTTAAAGAAAAAATAATAAAGTCTTTGAGAACGCATATTCATTAATATGCCGTTTTGCTCTGATTTTGTTTGTTGTATACTACTAGTACTAGGCTTTTAGTTAGGCCTAGTCCTACTGTAGTTGTAGTACCAAGCAGTAGACATTAGCGGCCATGACTGCACGTTGTACTGCTAACAATTAAAAAGTGGCCCTAGCCTAGAAGGCTAGGTAGGCCGACCGAGCCGGTAGTCCCTACCCTACCTATCAGGCGTAGGATAGCCCAGGCCTACCTAGCAAGGCCCTAGGCCTACGCTTACTTACATTCCTTGCCCGGTTTAGCTTAGGTCTAAGGACCTTACAATAGAGTATAGCCCAAGGCTCTAGTTTAAACTACGTCGTATTATACTATTCAGTAAAAACAAAAATTAGTGCGCTGAACTTACAAGAAATCCTACAAGACACAGACAGATCTGCAATCTACTCATCTTTGCGGAACTAAAATCACTGGTAGCCGCCATCTTTGTTCTTACAATGTTCTATTTTTCAGCCGATGGGTGGCGTCCTACGTTCTGGTGTTTTTATATGGCCTGGGTGGGATGAAGTCGCAAGTCGCAGCCTCTTGCGCTAAATTATTTAACTATCGCCCTCCTCTGTCCAAAAGGTCGTGACGTCATTGAGGCACAAGTTTCTTAACAGTACCATTATTATTCCATATTTGTGGAGCTGACTAGAAAAGTCCGTCGGTTAATTAATGAGAGAAATTAAGAGTGCACAAACAAATTTCACTACCTGCTGCATGAAGAAAGGCAGGCCGGGTGAGTCGTCCGTCCGGGGTACGTGAGTGAAAGAAAGATTTCAGAATCTTAAAGGCCAGGCTCCGGAGAAAAAACAATGTTTATATGTGGTACAACAGTTTATTTGTAGCTCGTACAGCTAGGCTGACTCAAAGAGGCCTTCATAACAAATACAACAAACACAAAAAACATGAGTAAAATAGAAATAGCACAAGTAAAAAAAATGATTCTCTATAAAAGTTAAAACAATTGAAATTAATACAAAATAAAAGTTATTCTCAATCAATATTAAAACAAAGTTTGAACCCAGAAAGAAAAAAAAATATAAAGTTAGAGAATTATAGTAGAATTATTGATTATTATTAATTGCTATTAATTAAAGGTAGAGACATAATATATTGATGAATGAATAGATACGGTGGTGCACCACAAAAGAGAAAAGCAAATATAAAAATTTCAATTTCAGAAGACGAAGGGTGTTTGACGAAAAACTCGAGAACGCTTAATGAGATATAGATTTTTGAATATTTCAAACCTGAGAGGAAAGGGATGGATGGACTTTCCTCTAATTTTTAAATGCCTATCAAAAAATCAGTTGTACAATGTATCTTTATTTTCTCCGGAGCATGGCTTTAAATTTAAAGAAAGAGTGAATTTAGCAGGAAAGTGAATTGGAGTTTTGTTGGTAGATCTAAGCCTACTTAACTTTGGAAGTAATCTTAGAATTGTTGGTTACCATTACCGTTTTATGCCAACCTTCGATGTGTTGGTATTTCTTTAAATACCGTACCTTCGTAACTAGTCGTGATGATACGGGTTGCAACATTTCGAAGTACAAACCGATACCCATAAATCAGACGACCCGTAGCCAGTACGGTACCTATTTTTATACCTCCTTGGTATTCCTAAAGACAGTGCCGATG
>NW_022683022.1:933897-935775 GCF_011630105.1 Anneissia japonica | reverse complement strand
TTCAGTGGCATGGCAACATAAGTTCACGAAAAGATTCATTGTTGGCCGACAGGACAAGAGCATGGAGAATGTCATCACCTGATGGTGTGTGTGGTGCAAAAGAAATGGTTGGTTTATCAGAGGGTCACTCACTGCATCAGAGTTGTCATCCTTTACTTTATAATAATTGCATCAAAATTCTATCATTTCGGTCACACATCATCTTTATCACCTATATTTCATATAGAGAAAATATTCATTTTTAAAAATTCATTTCATTTTATTTTTAAACAATTTATTTTTGGCAATTTTTCCCTGACCCTAGATGCTTCACATTTTCAAATCCCCACTCCCGTGGCAAATACGGTCCTGATGACATGAAATTGGCTATCCATCACCTTTGGATATGTATATTTGTCTTTGATATTCACATTTTTTGAACAATAGGCGCAATATTCTGAAGATTGCGTAGGCCTATTATTTGTTACGATGTTTGAACTGCAATTTCGAAGGGAATTTCAATCCAGTCACCATTACCAAGTAGTCGCAATAAACCAGCGATTTTATCTGATCGTTAAAAATGATGAAAATATGATTTTAAAATAAAAGCATTGGATATTATACTACTACTTAAGACTACTGGGAAAATGTCAAGGATTTAAATTCAAAATTAGCCAATTCTTTTAGTGTAGGGTTATTTTAAATCCCGAAATAAAGACGGATGAATGAAAGAATTATCTGTAGCAGCTTAAGAACATGGACGAATAAATTTTCCTGATCTGACAGGAAATTCCAGACTAAAACCGTGATTTTGTACAGGAATCGAATTAATAATGAACGAGTTTCATTAAAATGAGAAAGATCTTTGCTAAGCCATACTCAGACGTTCAGTCTCGCCATTCGAATTTAAATGCTAGATATATCTTGCAGTAATTAGTCACATGACTTTATAGCTGACACACTTAGTGCGTATCGTATCAGAACAGAACACCGTCGATGCGCAACAACCGAACATTTAATAATATTAATAGCCAGCGAACTTTATTTCAAACAGGAAAGAGTGTTTAATGTTAAGAAATCAAATTAGGTCATTTAGACCTAAGAGCTACGATGGTGGTGATGGTGGTGGTAGTGGTTGTTGTGGTTGTAATGGCGGTGGTGTTTGTGGCACAAACGAAATAGTTTATGCACGAGCACCGAATAAAGTCACGTCGTTCCAACGGATACGACAAATTTCAATTTCAAGAACAACCCTCAAAGGACAACGCTCCTGTATACGACTAAGAAAAAAGTGGTGTTCAATTTACAATGAAATTTTAAGATCATTATTATTGTTATCGCCTTGTATTGTGTCTCTGACGCATTTCAGTTTCGGCATATTAAACTTATGTTCCATAGATGTAGTTTTCAATTTAATTCAAAGATTCAATTCTTACACTAGTGTGCCCAGTTGTAACTTTGCGTATAACCTGGTATACCTTACTTGAGTTGTCTTTCACTTTTGCTATGTGATAAAAACAAATGAAGACAATACAGAATTGTCGTAGACAAAATTGTAAAAAAAATCGAATAGGCCTAGCGTATGCGAATACACGCCCCCGTGTTTATTCGAGGTAGGCTTTAATTTTTTGGTGTAAATGGATTCGTATACTCATACACGCCCCTTAATTTCACTGTAAATGTGGAACTACAACACATAGGCCTTATTACCGTCAAAATGTGTTATTGCGTGATCATAAAGACTGATCACAACCAGGTAGAACAAAATGTAATTATATAACATTAATAGAATGTGTTGAGAATTTATTCGAGGGGGAGGCGTTTATTCAAAATGTGAACCCGGCCCTTCCGCTTTATATGCAGACGCGCCCCCCCCCCCACCCCCCTCAATTTTTCAAA
>NW_022683022.1:925908-932206 GCF_011630105.1 Anneissia japonica | reverse complement strand
AGATGCGTATAAGAGACAGGACCTTTGTGAATCATGAGCCCCTGGTTCTCGTAGGAATTTCCTCTTAATGAATCTTGGATACAACCCTGTTGTATACATAGTTTTATATTAGTTACAACCAAGGGAGAAATTCAGAAAACACTAGCAGGTTAATGCATTGAATAACATTTTAAATAAATTATTGAAATGTAACTGAAGAGAATAAAAAATGAAAGAACATGAACTTGCATCCGACGCCCTTTTGCATTCAGACTAAGAAACACTTTTTGACATGTCAAATTCATGTATACCCCATACCCCAAACAGTTCTGGAAAAATCATATAAGTTTTCCTCTAATGTTCACTTAAAGTTTGTAGTGCTTCCGGTAACATTGCTGAATAAATATCGGATAAAACAAGAATGGCAGCCATGATATACTCACTGACAGCTCCTATAACTCCTGGCGTTGCCCCAAGACTTGATAAATAATTGGTGATATGTGGAATCAACATACCAACTCCAAGGAAATCCTAGGATACATGAAAAATAAGTTAATTAATATTACAGTATTAATTATTAATTCTATTTATCATTACTCTATCATGTCATGTCGGCTGTAGAGAAGCCTACTACGTATATATAATACCATATCCAATACAATACAGTATATGCAGTAACATAACCCAGTCTCTACCTTAGCTAGGAACATAAATATTGAGAAAACAAAACCAACATCAACAATTTCAATTTATTTTTATTCCATTCATACACCATAATATAAAATTTAAATTCAGATAAAAATACACAAAAGTCAATTTATTTACATTGTGGTCCGTAAAAAATAATTACTCCAAAAATTCACAACAATAAATAAAATACTTCAAAAATCAAAATACAGTTAAGTAGGCCTAAGTAAGCTAGTACTTTAGCTTATTTAACAAAAAAATAATATTAATAAGTAAATTACTGAAACATCTGATTAAAATTTTGTTTAAAGAAAAAATAATAAACTAAGACGGAGGCCCTAGCTAGGTAGACGTCGCTTTCTTTAGACTTTGAGAACGCATATTCCTTAATATGCCTTTTTTTTTGCTCTGATTTTGTTTGTTGTATACTACTAGGCTTAGGCCTAGTCCTACTGTAGTTGTAGTAGCCAAGCAGTAGGCATTAGCGGCCATGACTGCACGTTGTACTGCTAACAATTAAAAAGTGGCCCTAGCCTAGAAGGCTAGGACGGTAGGCCGACCGAGCCGGTAGGCCCTAGTACCCTACCTATCAGGCGTAGGATAGCCTAAGTTAGGCTTACAAAACAATCCTTGCTCTGTTTAGACGGTTTAGCTTAGGCCTAAGGGCCTTACAATAGAGTTTAGCCCAAGGTTCTAGTTTAAACTACGTCGTATTATACTACAGCAAAAAACAAAAATCAGGGCGCTGAACCTACAAGAAATCCTACAAGACACAGACAGATCTGCAATCTACTCATCTTTGCGGAACTAGAATCACTGGTAGCCGCCATCTTTGTTCTTACAAATGTTCTCTTTTTCAGCCGATGGGTGGCGTCCTACTTATTCATTTATTTGAACCATAGAGATATAATAAGAATAGCTCTATGATTTGAACATAAAAATCGGTGGCACTCAATATCAATTGGTGCGTTCGTACAAACAAAAAAAAAGGGTAAAATTTAACAAACAAAATAAAAAATCAATCGACTGTATAACAATTAATATTACAAAATTAAAGAAAGGTAAAAAAAAATAACATATACAATAAAGAGGAGATCACATTCCTACGTTCTGGTGTTTTTATATGGGATGAAGTCGCAGCCTCTTGCGCTAAATTATTTAACTATCGCCCTCCTCTGTCCGAAAGGTCATGACGTCATTGAGGCATAAGTTTCTTAACAGTACCATTATTATTCCATATTTGTGGAGCTGACTAGAAAAGTCCGTCGGTTAATTAATGAGAGAAATTAAGAGTGCACAAACAAATTTCACTACCTGCTGCATGAAGAAAGGCAAGCCGGGTGAGTCGTCCGTCCGGGGTACGTGAGTGAAAGAAAGATGATTGCAGAATCTTTAAGGCCAGGCTCCGGAGAAAAAACAATGTTTATATGTGGTACAACAGTTCATTTATTTATTCAACTTTCTTTTACGGGGGTAGCTCTTACAGCTAGGCTGACTCAAAGAGGCCTTCATAACAAATACAACAAACACAAAAAACATGAGTAAAATAAAAATAGCACAATTAAAAAAAAATTGAAATTAATACAAAATAAAAGTTATTCTCAATCAATAAAACAAAGTTTGAACCCAGAAAGAAAAAAAATATATAAAGTTAGAGAATTATAGTAGAATGATTGATTATTATTAATTGCTATTAATTAAAGTTAGAGACATAATATATTGATGAATGAATAAATACGGTGGTGCACCACAAAAGAGAAAAGCAAATATCATAAAAATTTCCATTTCATAAGACGAAGGATGTTTGACGAAAAACTCGAGAACGGTTAATGAGATACAGATTTTTGAATATTTCAAACCTGATAGGAAAAGGATGGATGGACTTTCCTCTAATTTTTAAATGCCTATCAAAAAATCAGTTGAACAATGTATCTTTATTTTCTGCGGAACATGGCTTTAAATTTAAAGAAAGAGTGAATTTAGCAGGAAAGTGAATTGGAGTTTTGTTGGTAGATCTAAGTCTACCTAACTTTGGGAAGTATAATCTTAGAATTGTTGGTTATCATTACCGGTTTATGCCAACCTTCGATGTGTTGGTGTTTCTTTAAATACCTTCCTAACTAGTCGTGATGATACGGGTTGCAACATCTCGAAGTACAAAACGATACCCATAAATCAGACGACCCGTAGCCAGTACCTGTTTTTTATACCTCCTTGGTATTCCTAAAGTCAGTGCCGATGGGGGGAAGGGGCGCGAAGGTGAAGGAGGGGGCGCTCGATGATCAGTTCAGGGGCGCTAATTCGCATAATAAGGTGATTTTAGGTGATTGGGAGGAGTGGGGGCGCCCTAGATAAGCCACTGCCTAAGCCGGTTTTCAATGCATCCAGAGTGGCATGGCAACATAAGTTCACGAAAAGATTCATTGTTGGCCGACAGGCCAAGAGCATGGAGAATGTCATCACCTGATGGTGTGTGTGGTGCAAAAGAAATGGTTGGTTTATCAGAGGGTCACTCACTGCATCAGAGTTGTCATCCTTTACTTTATAATAATCACAATTCTATCATTTCGGTCACACATCATCTTTATCACCTATATTTCATATAGAGAAAATATTCATTTTTAAAAATTCATTTCATTTTATTTTTAAACAATTTATTTTTGGCAATTTTTCCCTGACCCTAGATGCTTCACATTTTCAAATCCCCACTCCCGTGGCAAATACGGTCCTGATGACATGAAATTGGCTATCCATCACCTTTGGATATGTATATTTGTCTTTGATATTCACATTTTTTGAACAATAGGCGCAATATTCTGAAGATTGCGTAGGCCTATTATTTGTTACGATGTTTGAACTGCAATTTCGAAGGGAATTTCAATCCAGTCACCATTACCAAGTAGTCGCAATAAACCAGCGATTTTATCTGATCGTTAAAAATGATGAAAATATGATTTTAAAATAAAAGCATTGGATATTATACTACTACTTAAGACTACTGGGAAAATGTCAAGGATTTAAATTCAAAATTAGCCAATTCTTTTAGTGTAGGGTTATTTTAAATCCCGAAATAAAGACGGATGAATGAAAGAATTATCTGTAGCAGCTTAAGAACATGGACGAATAAATTTTCCTGATCTGACAGGAAATTCCAGACTAAAACCGTGATTTTGTACAGGAATCGAATTAATAATGAACGAGTTTCATTAAAATGAGAAAGATCTTTGCTAAGCCATACTCAGACGTTCAGTCTCGCCATGGTGTAGACTCTTCATCGAAAGCCCCCTCCCCCGCCCCTTCTAATTCAAATTCCTGCATTTCAAATTCCTGGATCCACCTCGGATCTTGCTTGATTGTTAAACAGACTCCACAATTCCTCTTTATGGAAACAATTAGATGTTTTCATTTTATATAACGCACCCGAGGATTTACCAAAATCCTTTGTGAGAAAGTATATTCCTCGTAAGTTCTTAAAATGAAGGAAAATAATTACTGAGAAAAAGTGCACTTGTACATTGTCTCGGTTGACACACGCTTCCAAGATACGGATTACGACCCCTGTTGATCACGTACGGCGTAAAACATACACGCAAAGAGGAAGAAATACTACACATTTCACTTGATCAATGTACTTTTCTAAAGTACTTTCCCTCGTGTGTATTAGAAACTAAGAAGGTACGGGTCGAATCAGTCACCGTCAAAATTGATGGGTTGAATTTTTATTTTTTCTACAGTGACACAGTAACGTGTCGTTTACTGTCCGTCTCATCCATTCACACCATAACCATATTGACGGATTTTGGAAAATATATATAATTTATTTTAACGAATATTTCGACCAGAATCAGTTATGGCTACTATATCTATTAAACAATAACATAGGCCTATTGTGTTCCTATCTGAGCACCGATACATTATTTAATATTTGCATAGGAGAATGTTATAATAATAATAATAATATTAATAATAATAATAATAATAATAATAATAATAATAATAATAATAATAATAATAATAATAATAATAATAATAATAATAATAATAATAATTGTCGACTTATAATTAGGAGTATGTTATAATCGTATGGGCTGCTTGTTTTTGCCAATTTTGTTTGTTGAAAACCATTGGTGTATATGGTAAAATGTGCCTGAGTACATATTACCGTTACGCAGAATTGCCTACAGGGCCATATACACATTGTATAATTATATATATAAATATATATACAGTATATATATATATATATATATATATATATCTCTCTCTTATACACATCTAGATGTATATATACAACACTTGTCGTAAGTTTTAAAATAGAAATATATCGTGCTGACCTTGAACTCACAGAGTTTGCTAGAATGACTTTATACGCATTAAAATTTATTTGATAATAAAGATAATTTGACTGGTTTGGCGAAGTATCTGCATTAACGCGCCTTTTAAGATGCTTGAATTCCTTTCACCTTACGGGTCTGCGGCAAGGAAGGAAGGCCGGGCCTAGGCCTCATGTTTTGCTTCGTATAATAATATCCAGAAGGAGTTGTAGGCAGGAATTATCATTATTTTATTATATTATTACCGTATCATTCTTCTTATAATAATAATAATAATAATAATAATAATAATAATAATAATAATAATAATAATAATAATAATAATAATTATTATTCATCGTTATTATATTATTATTACTATTCATCGTTATTACTATTCATCGTTATTATTATTATTATTATTATTTACAGCAACAGATGGGCCTACAGGTATTAAGAATTATTATCATTATTAATAACCAGAATTATCGTTATTCAGTACCGTATCATACTATTGTTTAATATCTATATTAATGAGTTGATATCATTGGTACGCAGCAATAACAAGTAGGCCTAATTAATAAGTGATCCACGGCATAGAGTACTGTACAGAACATTACCGCAGCCATATTAAATGTGTTATCAGATCAGACTAAATCAATTTAATGTGAGTATAATGTTGTATGATACAGTAATCAGCAAAACATTATACATTTTCATTATAACTGCACATGGCCAGTGCATTTTGCGTATTATGACAATTAGATAAATTTTTTCTAGCATAGTATTGTAATAGAGAAAGTGTGACTAAGAAATGACAATGAAACATTGTAAATATGTCACATTGTTTTTAAACAATACAAAAATATTAATCTCCGAGTCTCTATTACGTCTACCAAGTAAGCCGATCACGCGCGTATTGTCTCTGTACATCTTTAGTTACTTCTTATGTATCCTTAATATTACTAATCGCTGTCAGGCTGATAATCACAACCCGTGTCGTGCTTCTTGGATGATTACGTCATTACCTGTTGTACGCACGTCATCTTCGATAGCATTAGCGTTTGATCGACTAGTTTCCATCTCGTCACCAAACTCGAAAAATCATAGTTGAAGTGGTGCTGTTGTGTATTTCGGCCCGTTTCCTAGCAACATAATACATGATAATACAAGATCATCGTCTGTGATCTTACGGTGTCTCAGTTATATATTCCAGAAAAAATGGTTTCATTACTGTACTTTCAACATCTTAGGGTCAGTGGCGTATCTAGGGGTGTGCAGGGGCATTACCGTACTCGCTCCCCTAATCGTCCCCCACC
>NW_022683022.1:924488-925803 GCF_011630105.1 Anneissia japonica | reverse complement strand
CTGCTTAGGACCTCATCGTCGTTGTCACGGCCGTCATCATCGTCATCGTAGTCATTATCATCAAAATAATTATCATCATTTTCATCATGATCTCTATCACTATCATCTACATCATCATCATTATCAAAACCATCATCATCGTCTTCACCAAAATTATCATTACAGACATCGGCACCATCACCATATCACCATTATCACATCATCATCATCGACGACAGCAGTATCACATTCATTATCATCTGCATCATACGCAGATACGCCGCTGCTTAGGGTCTCATCGTCGTCATTATCATCATCATCATCAGCATCATCATCATCATAATCATCATCATCACCATCTTCATCATGATCACTATCTTCTACATCATCATCATCTTCACCAACATTATCATTACCGACATCGCACCATCACCATATCACCATTATCAGATCATCATCGACAGCAGCATCACCTTCATGATCATCTGCATCATCATCTTCACCATCATCTTCTCTGTCATCATTATCATCATTATCATGATCTCACATCGGTAAATATAATCATCATCACCACCACCACCACCATCACATCATCACCATCATCACCATCATCATCATAATCAATTGATGATTAGGATGATCTTGGTGGGATGGTGTTGGTGATGATGGTTGCTGATGCTGCTGCTGCCGATGCTGATGCTGATGCTGCTGCCGATGATGATAATGATGATGATGATGATGATGATAATGATGATGCATTTGATGATGCATGATGATTTTGATTTATCATTATTTTATTATCATTAACATCAAATCATCATCATAATCATTATCAACATTATTTATTACCATAATCATCATCATCATTATTTTCATTACTGTTTGTATTTTTATTTTTATGTATGTATGTATGTATGTATGTTACCATAAGTCGTATGAAGCATAGGCGTGCGCGCGTGCGTCCGTGTACGTGTTAAGATCGGCGCACCGATGTTCAGGATGCATGCTGCGAACACAAAATAACTCCGGGTAGCTTGTAGGTCAAGTTTATAGTTAAATTGCTTGGATTACCTGATCTTCGTAGTAAAATAAATATTTTTCTGGAAGAATATGACAGGAAATGGTGTCCACTACGCCAGTACATTTGAATAATTTAATATGAATCGGAGTAAATCAAATGGTTATTGTCGAAGCGAAGCATCTACGTCAACTCAACTATTTCATGTGGACGCTTGCATTACCGCATCTCATAAATCGCATCCTCCGTGACATATTATTGTATACGCAAATTTGCAAACCACTGCCAATTTAGATTTTTTTTTATCTTCTACTGGGG
>NW_022683022.1:856943-924436 GCF_011630105.1 Anneissia japonica | reverse complement strand
TGATTAATAATTCAAATTTTATTTGAATGAGCTCAGTTACTGATCATATTATTATAAAGTATCATTCAATCATCATTACCACCGTCATCATCACAAGCATCATTATTATTTATCATCATAATAATATTATTATGCCTATTTTATTAGGCATATTAATATCATTATCCTAAGAACTATAGGGTTATTTTCATTTCCACAGCAGATTTCTAATTCCAGTGATGTATTATGACGTGTGAGGGGAAGCAGTTTTAATTTAAATTTCTGCGTCATCAATTTGAAAACAATTAATATGGCCTGTCTATTTTTAAATAATTCTATTTTATCTCTAATTCTTTTAATCGGTAGACCACATCCGATTAGATTAAAACTATCTTCCATAGGCCTATATAAAATCGTTATTTTTCTATCATGTTGACGTTTGGTGAGACTTTTTAATACCTTGTTCAGCGAACTTATTTTTTAAAGATCGTTAGAATATAAAAATAAAATGTTGCCTTCTTTATTTAGCAAATGGTTTTATCCGGGCGGAGGAGAAAATAAAAATAAATTGTATTGATGAATGTAAACAGTGTAGTGATGAGAAGGTTAAATGCTTTTAATATATCATAGTTAAGAAGAAATTCTATTTTGTTCATCTATTTTCAGGGGAGTGGAGGGGCGTAATAAAATTAAAGAATGTGCGCCAACTGACCAATAAACACAATTATATTTTTATTTAAAATAAAATTGGTGGGAGGGTTCGCTAAACAAGGTATACAGCAAAGTCTTGCCTTCTCACGGAGGCCTATAATGGATGCGATGATACGGTGTAGTAAATTTCCACTCACGATAGCATATTGATAGTGATAATCTAACTGAAAGACAGTTTGTAAAAATGGCCTTAAGAAACGTGAAATTAATAGCTGAGGTAGAGTACTACAGTAGACATAGTGACGACGATACACAACTCTGGGCTGTCTGTGTACTTATTAATCGCTTCAGGATTACGTCATTTAATATTTTGTAGAGATTCATAAACCGCAAAAGACGATGAATTAAACAAAAAATTTCATTGAAAGAAACCCTATTGCAATCTAGAGTACAGGGGCGGATTTAAGGGGGTGGGGACGGCCCTGGTTATTTTTGGGCGTGTAGAACACACACACACACACACACACAAAAATCAGCGGGGGAATGACCCAAACCACCTAGGGTAGTGTTAGCTCGAATGGCCCCACTTTCGGACATTGTCTCTGGATCCGCCCCTGTAGAAATAAGGTTGGTGCGCCCAGGGAACAGTGACATTTCACTGATTCCCTGGTGCACCCACATATTATACCTTTGAAAATATAAAAATCCTGAATTATCTAATATGCGGTTCGCTGCCTGTGACCGCGTACGCCGCGCACCAGGTGCCCGAATACTAAATTTTAGGGACTGAATTTTACTTTGTAAATTTTAAGTTTCAAATATCAAGATCATATAAATTTAGGCCTACTCATCATCATAATCTGCATCGACACATCGTCCTCAAATCGTAATCATTATTATTCAAATTACAGTATTACAATTTGTCATCTACATAGCATAAACAGTGCGTTTGTGAGACACCACGAGTGCTTTTGTGGGACGTATTCCTGGCTCTGCTACCGGTACTGATTTATTATTAGTACCATATGGTGTCACCAACTCTTACAGTAAATGAAAAATCAAATACTAATAATAAATTAAGGTAATGATGATTATTCCATAGGATTTCAATAATTATAATAGTTGGCATCACTGCTAATATTTGGAGTCGCCTGGCCGAATCCACCAGCAGTGGGCCTAAATAGCAGCCGACGAGTAAGCCTCGCTACACTTCAATTTTCACTTTCCAACGTGTATTAATTGATATAGTTTTATCACAGGAAACTCATTGAGTTCATGATTCACTTAGGAAACTGCTAGTAATCGTTGTTACTGCATATGGGCACAGGTTTAACGTTGTAAAAATTTTTAACTTCGTGATTATCATGTTTTTCTCTCTTTTTTTGAATGCAGGGCAAAGCAAGCCTATATTTTTTCATTCGGTGACGATTCCAATTGGATTTATCTCCTCTCAAAACAATCAGGTAAAATATCCAAATGAGATTACGCACTTCTAACAGCCAATCATGTCTCTCCTTCGCAACACGTAGAATTTATAGTAGTAGCCCAAATTAAGGGAAACAAAATAGGCGAACACTATGTAACTATTTCTCATCGATAACTGATATCAGGCGCAGATCCAGTCGAGGGGCATGGGGGAACGTGCCCCTCCGTTTTGCCACTAACTATTTAAAAATTACAATGCATATCAATGTTTATGTGCTCTATTTTCTCTATGCTCTAACTCATCTATTCTGAAACTGCTGTCTCCCCCTCCCCCCTCCATCCCACCCCGTTTGAAAAATTCTGGATCCGCTCCTAGCTATACTGCGTTGATTACCGTATCAGATACCGTGAAATGACCGACATACTACAATTATAGTATGGGAATGTACCGTGACGCGGGTTCGTTACCAAAATTGGCACGCACAACGAAACCAAGGATTGTGCTGCCCCGCGTGTTCATACGATCAATCAATCATTCGCGGTTTTTTGCGGAGTGGTATGTTACTGCATCCGGTTATTGATGAACCTTGAAATTAAAGCGTCTAGGTAGTTTTATTAGCAGTTCAATAACCAATGCACTACATCTACGTCTTTATTTCCTTCTCCGTTAAAATGTACACTCATTGCAAATGTGTCATATTGCGTACATTGAATTTAACACAATAATAGTATAACAGTTTCAAGCTTTATCTTATGGACTTGTGAATTGTTACACTAGACTAGATTCTTTTGCATTACCAATTTCCTTCAAATGATTTTTCCCATATCAAAACACTAATTTGATATTCAATTACACCATATCCGTATCCACTTCCAGAACAAACTTAATACAGTATGACCTTTTCAATCCACTGATTCCCAGTCTAATTAATTTGTCTTCCTCTGTCGTGATTTTCATTGTTGTACAGTATATTCTGATCAAAGATAGTAGGCCTATATAGGTTTAAAAACAAAAAACAAAAAAACAAATATCGTTTCACCTTGTACTTACGTTTGATATGGCTTATATATTAATTTATTTGTAGCCGGCCATTCTACATACGTTTTCATCTTAGGACTCGTCCAACTCACTGTATGAAAATATGATAAATGTATGTTTGTTTGATGGATTCGATGTACGTATGCGCCATGTCGCATGCCTATACCACCGACGACAAACGAACCAGCAGGACTCACAACTGGAGTTTTTATTTCCCACGATATTAACACAGAATAAAATGTAATATTGTACCACACCTATGGTTATCTATTCGTTTGTATAAATCCTTGGCCCTGTCGGTTATATTTGTTTGAATTTGTCCGAATTTGTCCACCAACTTTGCAATGAAATGCCTCAACAACATACCATAAATGTTGATTGATTATTATTCGGGTATTACTGTAAGTAATTTCATGTCTTCTCTAAAGAAACATTTCACGTCACACAATTTACATTCGATTGATCCTTACAATATCTCTTACATCATATCAACTCATCGGCAGTGTTACGAAGTTACAACAATATTATGTCTACGTGATTCCAGAAGGCTTGTAAAAAACCTGACGAACATCAGCAAATCGCGCAAATTGCTATAATCTCTTTGGGATTCTCATCTACTACCTGCACACACACTCGGACTGATTAAAAGGCAATCGGCAATATATCTTCATGAAGCACGATGTTCGGGTAATTTAGAGGGTAATTTTAGTTCAATCCGCGAATCTTTGTCACGTTATAATATCTCATTAACGCTTGAGTTTTCCCGTGCGCTGTCGCGAGGCAACCAATCTCTGCTCTGTACCACGCGTCACTAAGCAATCAACACAACGCTACACACGTCAGTATTTATTTTTTAATCATTATTCATCGACAAAACCTGGCTATTGAAACGTAGCCTACAGAGCGAGAACATGGTTATGACGTCACACGTAGCATTCAAATTAAAATACCATGGCAACCGACGTCCATTCGTTGACTTTTTGCAGACAGATACTCACTTCTTTTCTAAATATTCTTTCTTAGTTCATCTACAACTACAGGAAAAGGCATATTCGACCTTCACGCATTTTTTAGTATCTTTTTTTAATCTAAAAAGCACATGTACAGGAAAAAACCCCATTGACAATGAAGGGGTTAATTGGTATTAACATAATAATCACATTATGGATAACGTAAAACTGAAGACTTGATTTCCCATTTGATTCTACTCCAAAATCATTAAAGTAATAAGAATATTCTCTCTAAACTAATTATTTACAAAACAATGCATTTTAAATGTGCAAAGTTAATGAGTCTGCCTAATTAGACAGTAAACTGGAGAAAAGGGATATGATTAACATGCGAGGTCTTTATCTGATCCAACACAGCAATGCAATCTATCTATAATACAATGAATAGTAAGTTTAAAAAAAAAAAAAAAAAAAGAATAGTAAGTTTTTAAAAAAAAAAAAAAAAAAAAAACGAGGATTAAAATACAGTAGTAATGAGACTAAAGAAGGTAATAATTATTAATAATAAAGATAATAAGATAATAAATAATAATTACCAGTAAAATGATAATGGGATGATTAAAAAATAAAATAACAAATGTATAAAAAATAATACACAATAAAAATATTAAGCGCAGACTACACAATTTAAAGAAGTATACAAACCACAAAAAAAAAAAAAAAAAAAAAAACACGGGGTGGGGGGGTTAATTTTACTTTTCCGCATATCAATATTCTTTCCGCACGCATCCTAATAAACCTTGTTTTAACTAAAATATGACAAGAAGTCTTTAAATGAATTACTTAATCATAAATATATTCAGTGATTTAATTAGCAAAAAAAAATTATGTATTATGAATGGAATAACATTATTAAAAGTAGAAATAAAAGAGAAATCTAGAAAATTATGTAGGACAAAGGAATACTTAAACAGTTAAAAAAAAAAAAAAATTCTCCAGGAAGTTGTTAGTCATTAAAATACTAAAAATAAATTATACATCACACATCAACAGTGAATAACTCTATGATGAGAATATACGCTGCAATGTTTAATAAGTAGGAGCAAACGGCATGATTCACTCGAACTTTCCGTGTTTTAGTTTTCAATGCATAAACAAATATACATTTCTCCCTTCTTTAGTCAACACAAAAAAAAAAATAAATGAATAAAAAAAGATAAAAAATCTTCTAAAAGATAGACTGCTAAAGACTAATATACCTGAATATATATACTGTATATATAATTATATAAAATAAAACAGAGCAACTTTATCTTATTCTCACCACTGTATTTATGACTAATTGACCTGATTTTTAAGCTCACATGCACCATGGAGGTATTTATACCTCCATGCATGCATGATTCAACAGCCCTGTACTGATCAATTACTACCTAATATTTAATTATTATTTCAGTGTTTTTGAAAATCTGTGTAAAAGATTTTCAATGAAAAAGAATATTTTCTTATTTCTCAGTGTGTCTGTTCCAGCATCACATCTTTGAGAATGAGACTCGTGGAAGAGATGAATATAATGTTTCTTATAATATCATTTCATCAAGCTAATAATTTTAATCTAAAAACATTTCAAAAATTTACATCAAAATTCGTAACGATTTCATTAAAAACAAAAATTTGCATTCTTTTTTTCATAGGAAATAAAAAAAACCACAAAATCAAAAGATTATTGTACAAACCACTGCTTTGCTAAATGTTCATTCTGATGAAAAATACTATTATATAATACATTTATTATATAATACATTTTATTATATAATATATTTACTATATAATACATTTATTCTATAATACAATCATTTTCTCAAAAATTTATAACAGAGGGGTAAGATAACTGGAATGATGAGCCAATCGGCTCTTTTGCATTCATGTAGATCTGCATCAACACAAACACTGGTTTCTATATTTGAAATGTTCATGCATGCAATCTACATGTGAGCATTTTTCATGCATGCATTCTACATGTGTGCAATAGTTCCAGAAGTCATATCTCAGCCTATAGTATCATCTCTTCCATTTGATTTACACTTAGATACAAGTTAAAAAAATACAGACTTGACTTTTTCCCATTTCTAATCAGAATCTTATAAACTATTCTCTGGCAAAATAAACTGCATGTTTTTGATACAAATGTTCTTATAAAATTTAAAGGCGTCAAGCAGTCCGTTTCGATTCAATTACAGTATATATATTTAACAATCTACATGCTTTCTACATGTATTAAAAGTATTTGTTTAATCATACACCATGACCTATGATGAGGGCGCTGTCTCAAGTACACAGTACATTGATCAATAATCTCATCTATCATTAATATAATGTCTTTATTTTATACACAGCAGAGTATCCATATAAAGCTTTTCAGAAATAATAATTCTTGAACTATTGTAGCAAGAAATTTTAAGACACATATGACCCTTTCCCCAAAATGAACCTTGTTGCTCCAGAAACTAACCATAATTTTCCACAATCATTTTATACATAATATTCACTTGAAAAACATTATTTTGAAATTTATTTGGTATTGATAACATTGTTGAGCATGTGTATCGCTGGTACCGCAAGAGTCCTCCGAATGCGAAATGCAAGTTGGACACACTACGATTTCTAGGCTAGCTCACGTCACATCAAGTTTAAGTGTATTCTTTTTCTCTTATTCCTTTACACCAATGTGCATTGTTTACGTCTTATAAAACCACATGACCACTACTAGTTCTTGGTTGCTGACTGTGCCTACTGGAAACCCAGCTCAGGACCAATGAGCTTCAATACAAGCCAGTGGATCCTATTGAGGAGAGAAATGACACTTGAGGGCTCCAGCCAAGAACTCAACATGCTGTGCAACATGGCTCATTTTGTTGTGGATGGTCAAATTTGACTAGTAACACGTTATATTTTCATTGCGGATTTTTTGGGCTCAGTACGGACTCTAAATGTATGCATTTTCTTTTAGTTTTAAGGCGTATGCGGATTTTATAAGTCCGCAATGACGATATAACATGTTTAGTACGACAACTCAAATATGGATTTAGAACCATTGACCATTTGTACTATAGTTTTAGGGTAAACACGACCCTTGATCTAATTCAAGACTACTGAAATGCTACCTATTGAAATTATTAGTAATTATTTGCTGAATAATTAGACAATATTTATCTACCCATTAACTTCTCTGTTAACTCATATATTATATTTACAATCACAAAGGAATAGTATACAAATCAATGTTCAACTAAATAGAAATAATAATAATAATTACAGAACAAAAACAATAAATTTTATGTACAAAGTACTCAGATAAAAGGAAGAAATTAACTATTAATGCATGTTTAACAATTAATGCATGTTTTAAAAAATCAATTAATGCATGTTTAACAATTAATGCATGTTTAAAAAAATACTTATGAAAATCAGATTTTCAATTCACGCATATTGATTTAGTCTTAAGAAAATATATGTCACAATTTTTCTATTTTTTTTATATTGTCTGAAATTACTGTTTCAGCTTCCTTATATCCACAGCATTATGATCACTGGCACGTATTTTACAGACAAGACACTCAGAGGCACAGTACAGTACTCTGCCACTATAGACTGGAGATGGTTGCTTTGATTTCTCTGTACAAAAAGTTAGTAAACAATTTATGTTTTCCATGGAAGCAGCAGCCAGGAAGTTTTTTCAGTGAATCGCTGTTCGTTGACGAGCCGGTACTTTGACTCGATATCCATCCAAATGCATTTAGTGACATCTTTCAGTGTGTGAGAGCATGCCGAGCGAATTGTATTTTTAGTGTAGAACACATGGTGAACTCAGGCTGTCTTCATCAACACGTCTCCATACTGGTGCTGACCTAAGATGTCTTTCACACACCAACACTCTGCATCTTGAACTCCTTCATATTAACTAGCAAATGAATTAATACTTTATTGACCTGTAAGAACAAAAACAACATATTTAAAAGAAAAAAAACCAATTTTTTTAAAGGAGGAATTTTTATTTTACAATTTACATTTATTTGTATGCTCATTGTTGAAATTACACTCAAATTCACGTAATTAAAATTATCTGAGCTAGTGTTTTTTTTTACAAGACTTGATCTAAAAAATCGTGCAGTCAGTGTAATAATGGTCCGTGGGGAACGGTTAGTTTCCTGATGTCCCATGGTAGCAATTTATCAGTGGGCGTAAATGACTACAAAGGCAAGTATTTCACTTTGTTCATGTAAGATAAGAGAAACTGGGTTTCTCCTTTCCAGGAAACCATCACTGCTTAAGCTACAGGAAGCTGGCTGGCTCAATGGCTGGCTGTCATCTCTCCGGTCCCATGCACTAGCCTAAAGTACACCTGGATCTCATTAAAACCACACACTTTGTATGCAGTTAAAATGCATTCAGGCGTCTTAGCACAATTAGTATACAACATGATATCATTTGTATTGTTTCTTGAAGACGTCAATTTTAATAAGGAGAGATGAAAGTGAAAGGACTTAAGGGAGAACAAGGGTGCTTGGACAAATGGTGACATCGGTAAAGGGGCATGGGTATAAAGGTCAAGGGGCATGGGGATAAAGGTCAAGGAGAGAGAGGCAGACCACAAAGCATGTACAGAAAGTACTAAACTCAAGAATATATTAATCACAAGAAAAAATAAAAAAAATACTGCAAAAAAATCATAAATGCTTGTCATCTAAGCCCAATTTAATTGAAAATCTCTCGGGAAATTATTTCCACTATAAAAAATGATGACTAATACACTAGAAGCTCAGAGCACAAGATGCATGGATGGAATTTCTGAAAGGAAGCAAAGATATTACAATATTCAATAGTTAACAATCTCCCATATTTGCAATATTATATTCAGAAATTTTAATGATTAACATGCTAGTCTAACAAACAGTTTTAATCACCTTATTTAAAACAAATTAAATAACTCCTACTGGACAACTTGTGATGACGAAAGTCTGGTAGAAATTATTTCTTTTTTATATAGTAAGTATGATTAAATCTTACAGTACAAATGTTTATATTGTATTACACTTTTAAAATCAGATAAAGGACTTAATGGAAGTTTTTGTTTGCTAAAAATATTGAATCCTTGATTGCTTAGTCAATAAATATGATACTTTTAGGCTTGGCTTGAGGAAGACACTATTTACATTTGCATAGTGGTATGAGCCTGTAATAAGCCACCTTCTGAGTAGGATTGGCACTGTTGACTGGTAACTTGTGATTCATTGTTTGTTACCCACACTTGCAGTTGGCCCAGGGCCAGTGATAAAGTGTTTCATGAGGATGTTAAAGTGTTATTTTTAGTTGTGGACATTTTAATTAACATTTTTTTTTTGCAGATCATGAAGAAAGAAGATTCAGACTTTTATGCCTGTCACTAAACCAAGCATTAAGTATCTACCCTGAACTTTAAGTGCCTATCCTGAACTAATGTTAGCAGAAAAATTAATGTTAGCGGAAAAATTAAGTATAACGGGAAAAGGACTTTGGCATCTGCAATGATACACTACAGATATACCTTCCAATAAAAGGAAATGACAGAATTGTGGTTGCTTAGAAATTCCAATGATATAAATATGAACGCCATTCTGTTTCCTGTCTTTTTACACCGGTAGTTAATCATACCTTATGGAGGTATTCATCTTCAACATTAAATTCATCTTCCATACTTGTAAATCAAATCTGACATCAAGCAAACTGCTATAGTAGTTCTAAAAAGCTTAGTTGAAGTTTAAATGAAGTAAAATAAACTTTAGATACACTGTATTATTAGTTTTACCAATTTAATTGTGGTTTTGAGCAACAGCACTAATTTCTGTGTAAGTTGTTATACTCTCATTATCATTTCAGTCCAATATATATATTTTTTTAAAGATGTATTGCCCCATGCTAAATACCAAAAAAAATCATCAAAATATTTTTTGAAATTAACTTTTTTTGAAGCAACATAAAAGCAACTTGAACATAGCAATTAATGTATTAAAAAAATGTCTACATATCAGTTTACAGCGAAAAATGATGGAAACACTTCCAGTTACTGGAAGTGTCTTATTACTTTTATTAAATTTTTCTGGTTTAAAAATCACACATTTTTTAAAATTCAATAATTTCTATGCACAAGTTAATAATTTGTATGTTATTGCAAAATGAGCAAGTTGATTTCAAAATTAAATTTTATTATTTTTTGACATTAACAAGGGACAATACATCTTTAATAATAATAGCAAATATAAATAAGTGGCTTAGAAACAACAAATGGCATAAATAATGTCTTTTTTTTTTTTTACGAAAAACATGTTTTAGAATCATGAGATAATCTGGATTTAGTCTCTAGTAACAATATTGCATTTCCAAAGCACGATGATGTTGGAGGAGTCTATGTGGGGTTATTAAAGGGCAATTTAAGTCATACAGTCAAGATACCACAGTAATCTGTATTCAGTCAACAAGGAGGCTTACAATGCATTAGTTAGCAAGTTTTATTCATATTGAACTTATAAAGATATGACGCAGTCGGCACTCAGACCACTGCACCGTATCATGATGGTTCAATTTTTTATTCAATCTTTGTTATGAAAGCATGAGACAGAAAGGCTAGCAATCACGGCCCTAAATGGCTGTGTCGTACTGTTTTCATTGAGAATAATCAGACCAATATCAAACCACTTGACCTATAAGCCAACTTAATAAAATGCAAGTTTTGCCCTTTAAGTGGGTGGGGTCCATTTTGACAATCTCGATGTCACATTTGAATCCCAGTAGATAATAGGTGACAAATATTAAAACATATAAAAGATTCAGTTTAGAAGATGCCTACAATGCCGTACATCTAGTCTAAAACATCATTATTTTAAAAATTACTGAATTTCTAACCTTTTTTCCAAAACCAATGTGGTCTTAGAACGGCGAATAAACAAAAACATTCCTTTATAGAAGTTGCAGATTGCATTGCTGTTGGTTGGGTGTTGAAATATATAACAAATAAAAAATAGCATTCAAACTTTTGTATCCCCCAACTCATTCATTTGAATGCAATTCATAATACCTAGATCATTTATATAATTATTAAGTGTACACATGATAATACCTGAATTAATTAGTTTCGCATCGATATGAGAGTTCATACACCACTTGAATTTCGTTAATATCTTTCCTATGAAATCAATATGAATTGATTTCATTTAAGAAATTTAACAAACTGAAAGTACATTTCACATATGGGTTCAATGCTATTGACTACCTCAGCAGAGGAAGTAGGCTTGAGGTCATCGCCCTTTTAAGTAAAGAAAAAAAAACCTATGGATTATGGATTGTCGCAGAAAGGAAATGAAGTCCAACCCTAGGTTCGCCCTTTGCAGAATGATTATGGAACTAGTGAAGCGTAGCAAATTTCGACAACTATTATCTTTCTTTATAACGGAGGAATGATATGTTAATCATAAACGTGTGACCGTACAACATTAATTATTTCTGCTGCAATATCATAATTTTTTCTGTATTATATACTCGAATAAAATTTATTGAAAGTGAAAATTAACGTACAGTAGTTTTATGCGGAAATTATATAGTAAATCAATAATATTAGAAAACAAATTTTCTAGAGTCAAGAATTTATTTGACTTTACACGTAAAGGTCAGAACTTAATACTATGCAAAAAAAATTTGACCCAAAGTTTAAATTTTGAACTAAATCAATATTAGACATTGGTGTTACCAAGGAAGTATAAACCTTGATCTTACTGTATTAAAATGCATCATGTCTTGCAATCCATTATAACATTGAACTGCCCTTAAATAAATATAAGGACCTGCAAACTGATGGAACATTTATTTAAATTTTTAATAACTTTATAAATATGAAGATAAATTTAGATCATATTACATAAAATATACCTGCAAGTTTACAGTAACAATTCAAATATTTATTTTAGCTTAGCGCAGCATCTTTAAGAGAAATCTAACTCTTGTATAAAATTGTTAAACCAAATTCCAACGTACGTACAAGAATAGTGTAGGAAAATTGATCTTGAAACTGAGTGAGCTAGCCAATCATTAAATCTCTCAGAGTCTTGGGAGTAGTTAATCTATCATTAAAATCCATTACTGCGCATATAATGCAGGAGTATACTGCACTTACTGCTCTTCAAGATGCCATATAACAAGCCATCGTACAGACTCTTCAGCAGTACAATATTCCTACATTCGCAATATTCTGTACTATCTCAGATACTGTACTGTTCAGTCATCAATATATGCGTTGCTAAATACTACATTAAAATATTTACCAGTTTAATCCTAATTTAAACAATAAAATAAGATTTTAGACAATTTATTAACTCTTCTTGACATAAAGAAATGTTTATTTACCCAAAGCAAGCAATTGTAATCTGTCAAACATAAAATTGTAGGCCAACTGACTTTGCTTTACAATGAAAAATAACCATATATTAATATAGAGAATATTGAATTCTACCTTAATAATAATAATAACTGGATTTATATAGCGCTTTACAGTTCATCTCAAAGAGCTTAAATATATTTTAAAAAATAAAAATTCTAGAACATGTGACACATAGATAAAGATCTAAAATTGCAATTGAGAAATCTGGGGTTCGACTCTGAAGCATATCACTTGTTGTTTATCATACTGTCTCCACCCAGGAACATAGTTGGGAGCCTGTTTTAAAGTCAATATGATAATTGCAAGCTTTAACATTATGGTATATTGTGTAGTAGTACTAAAATGAAGGAATCCCCTACAGAGTTGAGTATGTGTTCAGAGGGTATGCGATCCATGACTATGTTAATAAAGTGAAGCGCATACACTTGGTTTTATGTGCGATATAAAAATTACTTTATTATTCATGCCAAACAGAGTGATACAAATTTCAACATTAACAAAAATATGGTTAATATCAAACACAGACGAACAGATCACTCAACAGTCGATGTTTACTTAGTAAAGTACAGTACCGTAATTTACACATGTACTGTATCCAGCCTCTCACATTACACCCCTAATAGAATACTTTTAATCAAAACATTTCTAATTTCTTCCTTTTATTTTTTTTATTATTACCTTCACAAACAATTTTAAGCTACAACTCTGGAAAAAATATTTTAAAGATTTTTATACCCTATAAAATTTTGTTGTAAATCATATTATTTATTTAAAAAAAAAAAAATTAAATTGACTGACAACCAAATTAAAATCTATTGTGAGCCTAACGAAATAGTTTTACATAGTATACAAAGGCTTGATTGTTGCATACAAGGAATGCAAAGAGCGTCAGCAAGTTTGCAAAAACATGCTTTCAAAAAGCATTGAAAAAGGAGTGAAGTTGCGTTATTCATACTTTTCATGCATGATCTGGCTTGAGACCAGGACCTCTATTGTTGTTGCTTAAATAGTTCAAGTCTGGAGCAATACAGGTAAAATTGGGACAGTTGGTAGGCCTAAACCTCATGCTTTCCAGAGCTCTGTAATGGTGAAATTTCTGTGCAGCAAATGGTCAATTTAATTCCTTTTTGAATTGTAATACAGTGAGTTATAAACTAATCAGTGTATGAAACTGCGGACTGTTATCAAAATGTTCACACCAAGTTTTTAAATACAACTGAAGTTGACCCATATTGAAGGATATTTTATCACTGCTGGTTGTAACTTTCATGTTTATGGTTATTTCATTTCATTTATTTCGTCAAACAGAAAACAAAACATACATATAATTTATAAATAATAAAACAATTTTATATCTAATGTCTTAATTTCAAATATTGACCTTTTTATTCAATGCTTTTATTGATGTACGTAACAGTTTTATAGATGCCCATTTGTTACTTCAAATTGTTTAATTTATATTGATCATAATAAATGAATTCAAGATAAAAACATTAAATGTATTTCAAACACAATATAAATAATGTTTTATGTAGAGATCATAGTTTGAAATGTTATAATAAACAATTGAATTTTCAATTATTACAAAAATAAAAAAATATAATATTAAAATTTAGAATGTTTCAGTGGCTCAAAAACACATTATACAAGTGAATTCCAATATCAATAATTTTAGAATGTTTCAGTGGCTCAAAAACACATTATACAAGTGAATTCCAATATCAATAATAATAATTTATTGATTGTTAAATCAATCAACCAAATTATAATGTAAAATGTAATGACTTGTTCGTAATAATTACATGCTCACATTTTCCATGACCTTATCAGAAACAAAGGGGTTAGATTTATCAAGTTACACACGCTGCTCTACCATTAAACTACTTGCGGCTCATGTGAATTAAGCCTTTGCAATGTATACAGAATTTGTCTAGCCATGTTCACATTTAGTTGCAAATTTACAGATTTGCCACTTAATACACTAAAATGTGAACCGTATCAGGTTGTACAAGATGATAATGAAACATCTATCAAATGCAATTAATTATTTTTAACCTGGAAAACATTATACAAACTAAGAAAAAAAACCAAAAAACAGGATGTTCTATTCATACAATAAGAATCTTACAGTTCAACAGGCCAAGAGGAAATTATACTGTACTTGCACAGTTAAAAATGGAACTGGGAAATATTTCTACTTTGTGGCGCCCTTTAAACTTTTCATACCACTTGACAGCGAACATGTTAGAAGGACTCAAGCCAACTGGTTCGAATATGGCCTACACTACATCCCACCACAATTTATGTTAACAGTCAATTAACTTACAAGGTACACAAACCTTAAGCTACAGTATTTTCCATCTGCACTCCTACAGAACCTACTTTTAGTCCTACAGAAATAAACAAACCAATTCAACCAATTTAAAAACCATACTGTAGAGGCCATTGTAAAATAGAGTTTCTGCAGGCATTTTCAACTTTTAATTGTGCATTATGTATTGACTTATCGAATCTTAATGAAAATTGTATACACATACTGGTAGACAATATCAATAATCACATTAAAATATGAATACGGAGAGGTAGTTAAGAGCAAGTTAAATGATTATTCTATTTATGCAAATTCAAGATTATCTGCTTATTACTTTTAACATTTATTATTCACATAAATAATATAGTTCTGAGCAACTGATTTCGCTGCAAGTGCTCGTTCATGTTGTCAGACATGTGATCTTGCACTGGGCAGGTGGGAATGATGGTTTGAGCAAGTGGTCTCTTTGGGGAGTTCATTTATCAAGGAATTCTCTTTAACACTATGCAGATGTGACAGAAACATTCAATATTATGTATTAGCCTAGGCAGAAAAATATTCATTCATGACCTATCTGTAACAATTATATTCTTATTTTTCAAACTTCAAATATATGTAAGATTTTTTTAAATGAAAAATTGTAAATTGCAATAGGCTACTTAGAGCCAGCAATATGATGAATGTTGGTACAAATAGAAAACACCAACAGATGTTAAAGGCTTATCTATTTTAATGGATTAAAATTCACAAATGCTGAATCTATATTTCATAATTCTCATCTAACCTGCTTTTTTTATTCATAGTGCAACTGACTCATAGGAGGGATTTACGTCCAAGTCAAGTGCATTGAATTATCATCCTTGAGCAACACACCAGTTTTTAATGTTTTTATATTGATTGTTCTTTTAAGCATTAAGCATTAATTGTTTCTTTATAGAAACATTTTAAAGAGACTTGTGTTAAGGTTCCAACAATGCACTTTATTAGAGTTAACCACTATTATTAATATTTTTTTTAATGTGTTATTGATGCAAATTCAATTACTGATCACGAATATAAGGTTTGTTTTATGTTTTGTACTTGCTTTTGATATGATTGTCTACAAAGTCAACCAATAATACTATAAATCACGCAATTTAATGCAATGTATTACATTTCAACCTAATGTATTATTTATGAATGGATAGTATCCATGGTAGGTTAAGAATGTAACCTACTTTGAGTCCTGGATTAAAATCCCTTAAAACTACTGTATACCTAACTAGTAGAAAAAGAGATGCTAAAACCCAAGTAACACAAAAGACAAAATGATTACAAAAGTAAAAAAATATGACTCAAGTACACAAGCCCTGCAAAACTTAAACTGGAATAAACTTGAAGACCAATTGTATCGAAATGAGGCTATGACATTGTATAAGATATTCCATAATGAAGTACCTCCATACTTAAACACATTATTTACCCCTAAGGAAGAAAAATACCATGCAAGATCTAATGATGTCTTGTGTTAAGCGAAGTTTTTCGCATCGTGGTGCCAAATTATGGAATAGTCTTGAAAGTGTAGTTCAAAATGCAACAAATGTTTATTCATTTAAACAGTTATTACCCAGTGGTGTAAGTTTTTTAATTTGTTTATGTTTACTTATAAAAATTGTTTAATTAATGGTGTTAATCTTTTTAGTATTTTATCAATATCACGGCCTTGTAGAAGAACACCTTCGGTTATTATTATTATTATTATTATTATTATTATTATTATTTAATGTCACACAGGGTACCCCTAAATGATATGATAAGTCAATCGTGACGTCATCACTGCAACTCCCAATGTAATTTTTTTCAGGCATTAAATCTAAACTTCGTAAAATAATTTTCCTATACAGTAGTGTACTATGCGGAGCTCTACTAATTGCTTAATATATTCCCACTGAAATCTAGGTTGCTAATAACATTTGGTATAATAAGTGATATGCAGTGATTTTTCCGACGCCACAATACAAGTTCTGCCACGAGCATTGGCTTCGCTTCTGCGATGCATGTTTTCGTATAAGATATAACTAGAGATACTAATAATCTTCAGAACTGTTCAAAATATCAAATTTTATTTGATAAAAACATGTGACATGTCTAAATATGGTTATGATCACATCACATCACATGACCATTATAGGCCTACTGTGAAAAACAGTTTTTAACATGAATACAATGCAGTAGGATAGCTTGCTCTTCAATGTGTTCTGCTTTTGTGAATTAAGTAGGATACTCTCAGGGACTTGAACCACCTCCAAAAATTTATCATTGCTATCATAATATCCTTAAGGCCTAAATAAAGGCTGGGCCATAAATGAAGGCTTGGTCAACCAAACTGTTCTTCTTATATGCCCTAACACAAATTTTGGGTATTAAACTTTGGATGATTTGTTAGTCTACATAATCTAATTGTGTTCAGATTCATACATTAAGAGACATAACTTTCATAATATAAAAATACAATAAAATATATAAACAATGGCAGAAATAATAATTTGAGTGTTTAATCAGGTAACAATAATAATCAGTGACAAAAGTTATGGGAAAAATTGTCAATGTCTTTAATTTGTTTATATAAATTAATTTTGTTCAAATGTATTTTTAAACAACCGTGGTTCCATAATCATGCTGCACTCTAGCCAACACTTCACATTCAGGGAGCAATGCATCCAGGTGAGTTACAGTAGGAATTCCAAGAATCTAGGGTACAAGTCATGCAGGCAGCAAGGTGTCAATGTCACCAAGTATCTTGATAACTTGGAATTAGCAAACCTCAAAAAACTTAACCTCGTACAGTACATGTGTTTTCTACATACATGAAAACCTGCCGATCGGTTAGCGTGAGCCCTGACTGAACTCTGCAGAAAATTCACATCGAACTTCGCATCGCGATGTAAAACAAAATGTCGGAAAACTTTTCTTTGACGCATGCGCATTTGCATAAGTGTCTACACACATACGCACACACATACTACACACAATAAAAAACAAAAGAAATGTGACAGAGTGATTACAATAGTTCCTATTGCATTACATGCATAGGAACTAAAAAGGGTTTTTTTAAAGCCATTTTAATCGATTTTTTTCTTCCCAGTAAAAACAGGCACATTGATAAATATACAATGACAATAAATACAGTGCACAACAGGTAACCATTGAGAGACATCTATCAACAGAAACACATTAATGGCAATTGCAAAAAGATTGACTGGTCACGGATGGTTTAATTCCAAATGACCAATGTGAACCAACAGGTAACCACTGACAGGCAGCTATTAACAGATACCAATCAATATTTATATCACCATGACTGCGCCCTTACTTCTACTTTGGACAATAGTTAATAAATAATTCAGAATTTTTATGGGCGTGTTTCTACTGATACACACGAAATAATCGATTTTTTAAAACCGCTTTTTTAATAAATGTCCATACAGACGAGGATACGATGTGCGGCGAGAAACCGAATGCTTTCGGCTATGCCCATCGACACAATGAACCAGGACGACGGTAGGCCCAGAAGAGGGAGAGGGCTAGGCTAGGCCTAGGTCAATATCTCCCCACAACATTATTACAAAATGAGTAATTTCATCCCTCCAAATGTTTGTTGACGTTTTAGCTTGCAGGCCTAGGACATGAACAAAAGGACTAATCATTTTGAAAGTTCCCACGTGATATGATCTAGCTTTACCGTGGTTTGACCTGGAGGTCACATTTCACCTGATAATCGCTTTTTGTGTTGCAGCTTTCCATTGCGTGTTTTTAATTAATTTTTTAAATCACGTTTTTTGAATTGGGTCTGTTTCTAATGCGAGAAAAAAAGCAATTTTTTGAAAAAGCGATTTTTAATTGACTTTTTCTTTCCAGTAGAAACAGGCCCTATCTGTCAATAATGGTATAATTCTGACTGGTTAGCACCGATGGATAGATTATAACATCTATCCCATGTTAACCAACAGGTTATGCATTGATAGACTTCTACTAACACCTAGTCTGTCATAATGACTAGGTCCAGACAATGATGAGTAACAGTGATGGTTACCAGTCGCTGTCAGTGGTCACATGTTAAATGTTGATATAATGACCATACACTGACTGATCACCACTGATGGACAACATCAACAAATGTCCATACACCTATCAATCATTTGTCAACAATCACCATAACAACCTTTACCTGTCAAGATTACATTTGGTACCTACTAATGGACACCTATCAACAGCTATCAATCAGTTGGCATGGTTACTTGTTCTGCAATACTTGTACAGAAAGGTATCATCAACTGACAGGCCTACACATATCCTCACTGATTGCTGAAGGATTCCTAGTATCAACTCACTCATTCATCAATCCAGGGCATTCAATGACATGGCACCTAGGGCCCATTTGAGTGAGTGAAATATCTGTGTAAGCACTGTATAATTTCATGGAGGTTAGATTCCCCTTGAAAGTAATCTTGGAGAAAACCATCTGCTATTTCGACCACCAAATAATCTGGCTAGATCCCTGTAGGTATCCTAGCATTCTCCTTGGATTGTATGCTTTGAAATTTAAGTGATCCTTCATAAACCTTAGCAGGCCCTAACGTCGCAGCGTAGTTTGCAGGTCGAAGACCATCATGCACCCCTAACCATGTCGTAGATGTGCAGGGGCCTAGGCCTAACATTTGTCGAAAAATCTCAATGTCTGCGGCCAGTATCCTTTACAGCATTAGCAAACCATTAAGGCAAAATTCTTAAGTTTAATTTCCAATCAATTTGGTATAGTTTACTGGGAATTATGATGATCTTTACAGCAATAAACAAGGGACGGCTGCAATAGAAACCTCCATATAAAACACTGCTGTGTCAGTGGATTGTTGATGCCCATCACTAAATTCCTCTACTGATTTTGTGTAATTAAAATACATCATTTGATGCTAGGTGATTAGGCCTATAAAAGCAAATGTAAAGACAATGTTTGAACTAAAAGAGTTACATTTCATGTTTTCATTGCCCATTGTATACCTTAGCATCCTTAGTAAATATGAACTGCATGTTTGAAAGTTGATGTTGTGAATAAACTCTAAACAATTTAACAAAGATATTGCTTCCTTTGTCAATTAATTGCATATCTATTACAATCATGAACAGATAAAAGGGTGGTGATACTCATGTCTTGTTTAGTTCCCCTACCCACTTGTTGCCATATTTGTGGACATATTTTCCTCTGTGTATGTGATGTCACACACATTACCACCCAAATGTCACACACGTTACCATACATTGTCAGATAAAGTAATACATAAAAAATTCCTTGTAGGAGATCAATCCTATTGATTGCTATTTTCTACCTTTAGAACTGTAATGCATGTGTGCTAAAGATATAAAGATTATAGCTTTTTAAAATTCACATTTGTAAGATAAAACTCAATTTTGAAAAACATGCTTCTGTGCGAGAAACTTTCACTTTATAGATTTTGACATATACTATTCATATATACAGTTTAAATAAATATACCTGTAAGACTTTACGAATGGGAAGAGGTGCATTCCACAACTTAACATTTTTGGTCACACACGTGACAAAGAATGGCCCATTTATATAGTTTAATAATAATGTACATTATATTATATAGCCTAATAATTAGTATACAAACAACGTAATATATAGTTTGCTAAGGTTTTATTATTTTCCATGTATTATATGGCTGCATATATCAGGATTGTAGTAACATCATACTGATAATATAAAATTAAATTTTAAGGGTTAGGGGCCTATATTCCTCACTATCTGTGATTGAAAATCTAATTATTATTTTATATTACAACATTTAGCTGATAACATAAGGCTAGGGAGCACTAAAGAGAACACTTGATATAATAGTCAATTTATTTCCTTGTGTATTGTCAATGAGTCAAGGTAGTGACCTCCTCTGAGGTCAAGGTTTGACCTATGCAAGTGGAGTAAACTTTGGAATGAGCATTGTATGGTAACAGAGACACATGCAGTGAGTCACAGATAAGGAATGGTAAGGATTGGCAGCGAGTTTACGTTGCAAACACATACATTCCCTTCACAAGCGCCATTATTCATCTGTAATTTAAACTTAATCTTTACTAATTAAATTAGTTACCAATCTGTATGCTTGTTATATTTACTTCAATATTTATTCTATGTTTATTTTATCCTCTTCCTATAAAAGTTTGTATGCTAAAGATGAGTAGGTGTTAACAAATACTACAGCAAAAGCCAACTAAATATAAGAGTCTCTCAAAACGCTACAAGACATACAGAAATGATTAGCAAATAACATCATTAAAATATACTTTTGTTTTATATAAGAACACATTTTTTAAGAACACTGAGGCTGAAATCGCTTAAAAATTAAGAACAAATTAAGAACAAATTGAGGCAGAGGTAAAATGTCAAATGAGAAGTAGAAAAACCAACAAACCTTATCTCTACCTTGTGTTCAGTAGGTTTGACTATGTAAATACCCTTCGACAGTATCATATTTCTGTACAATAATAATTTTCTATTTTTGAAAAGCATGTAAAATTAGAAGAAAATATAAGTACATTTTAAGCCTGAAATCGGAAAAAAATAAGAACACCGAGCCTTTGCAAAATTTTACTGGTTCTTATAAAAAAAAAAAAAGAAGTGTAACACAACATCTAAAACATTATCAAAAACACTCAATATAATTTTATAATTAGCAAGAAAAGAGCAGAATTCCATTATCACAAATTTCAACTCATCTAAACACAAGTATTAATTTTACTTTGTTATATTTATTGTCGATTAATATAGATGTATTTTTGGGTAAAGTATGCAAATATACTATACAGAGCAAGATCGTGTTTTAACTAATTATTGCAGTACTGTATCACTTACGGATATATTAAAACCAAAGTGATGCATTTATGTATTCAGACAGACATTAATATGTACTTGTTAGAAATTATCATTATATAAATGTCACATAAACATTCCAATATTGTCATATGAATGAATTTATGTTCTCTGAACTTCGTCATTTGATATACTTTTAAATACTGACACCATGTACTAATAATGGGCACTGCATTGAGGTTTAATGAAGCCTAAAGGCATACAGCATTAAGCTTACGAGTAGTAGCGCTGTCTTTATACCTTTCCCATGATGACCACGAACTAGTCAACCAGTAGGATATAAATACTATCTTGTGCCTCTTGTGATTAGTTTATCACCATTATCACTTAGCTTTGGAGAGCTGCCAGCACAATTACTACAATTTTACCACATTTTTAGATTTGTACACCCTGATAAAACAATCAACTCTAAATTACATATGACAGGTGCTATGCTATGTATATGGTTGGGGGAAAGGCATGTTGAGGGTTGAGTTAACCACTCTGTCCTTATGCAATGTTCATTACATTTCTCATTGTCTTCATAAGGTTCATCTGGTCATGCTGGATTTGTCATGTTGGATTTGTCATGTTGACCTTTACTGAGACCTGTCCTTACATGACCTTTGATCAGTGAATACAGTAATTGAAAAGCTCTGGGCATTATCACATGACTCATGACATCATGGAAAACTTACTGCTTATAAGTTTATCTACTCTACTGATGGTTGTAGTAGCTTCTTAACATTAAAGTTCAAAAGTCAATAGGTGATTTGTGTACATCTCTTAGAATTCGGTGCAACAGAAATTTAAAATTCCTATAACAACAAACAATGGTTTGTGTCCAATAATATTGTTCAGTAGTAGTAGTAGTTGTTGTTGTAATGCTAGCTACCATGATCTAATATTTCATACTAAGTAAGTTGAATTTGAATATATGAACAGGGATATAGGTCTCCCTCAAATTAAAGACCCCTCAAACTAAAAACCAACTCAAATTAAAGGTGGTTCCATATTAACAAATGCTTTTATTTTTACTATTTTAATAAAGACCAAAGCTGCTTTAGAATAGACAATGGAAACCTAAGTCTTGAAAGTGGTCCTTATTGGAGGGAGACCTGTACAAGTTATGGTACTGCTAGCTGTTTTGTGTGAGCTGACTGCATGTTCCAAGTCAGAGGCCTCTAATACAATAAATGTACCCAATGTAACAAATGTCTTTATAACATGACCTTTATTATTATTACATAATTAGAGACCTTTGTTATAGGACGGACAAAAGTCTGAAGGTGAATAGTCAACATTTTTATTATGAAGTCGTTCAACTTTGATTGGCTTTGAGCCAAGAGGTACGCAGGAGTTCATACTGTTCCGTGGATAGAATTTTATAAAAGGAAGTTAGTTCAACATATTACTGTAGATTCAACTTATACTAAAAGTGCCTGTCAATAAGATAACATCCATTTTATATATTTATTGTCTATGCACAAAAATACTATAAATGTTGGTTATGAATTATAGCTATAGAATTCTGTCACTATGCAGACATCATTATAAATTACTACTGGGGGGAAATTCATGGGTTTTCACTATGTTCACGCAAAGTTGTAGTATTTATTATCATCTGAGAGGTAATTAAAAGAAATACAGGTATTGTAAGCGTATAGGTAGAGGTCCAGAACTCGGACCATGGTCTAATACAGGATGATGCACATCTGTACAGTATTCATTCAGCCGAGTTTCCATAGAATTGCTTACACAGTAGCTGTCCCCAAAGCGATTGGGAACGCTCTCTAATTAAACTGTTGGATCAGAAAACTGACGGATGAGAGTCGCCAAAGGAGTCGGCGACAATGTATAGCGATTTTTATCAAAACTAGGCTTTACATGGAAGAAATAAAGATGTAGAAACTAAAAGATTAATAAAGGTATGGTAATGATTTTCTACTTCATGCATGGAACAAACCAAGTAACTACAGTACCAGAAAACATTTTTCTTTAGCTAGTATTCAAATATTTTTTTCTAAGTCTGTTCTCATGATAAGGCTTAAGACATAACCAAAATCCATTAAATAAATGAAATAAATACAATTTTAAAAATATAAATAATATAAGCTTAAATGAGGATCACAATCAAACAAGAATATATTGCTTGCTACTTGTATTTCCTTACAGGCCATTACTATTGTAATCAAGAGATTTCAATGAAATAGTATGATTTCAAAGTTACGACCCACTTACAGTAGTATGAAATTTGATTACTGATTTAAATATTATTACATCAAAATCTCTATTTGCATACTTGGCATTGATCCAAGGAAATGCCTCTAGTCAAGTAACTAAAAAAAAGTGGTCCTGATTTCTGTTTTAATTAGCATGCTGACTGCTGTAAACATTTTACAACTATTAATTTTTGTTGTAGAATAGACAAAAAATTAAGTAGTGTAAAAATTAAGGGGTATACAGTAATCTTGTAAAAAAAATGTATTATAAGACCAAGCCATAAATTAAAAATAAGAAACCACACACTATATTTTACAAATATATTTCTTGTTTGAAAAATGTAAATGTGAGGAACTAGAATCAAGGTGGGAAACACATCATTTTTAGAGGTCAGTGAACCCAAGTACCTGGTTACAGTACATATGTGTGTGACTCCTGGAGACTTGATAGCTTGATTAGAATAGTTGAAGAGCAATTATGCAAAGGTCTGTATAATCAGAAACATGATGTGAATAGCAAAAACATACATAAAATAATAGTTAAGCATGTATAATGGACTCAGTGCCTCTAACTTTAATAATGGCATGATTTTCAAAGAAATGTTGCAGCACCATGAACCTTCATGGCCTTCAAGAATTGTTTGAACCTCTGACAAGCGAAGAATTCCCCTTACCTAGTGAACCATAGCAGGATATCGCAGGGTGAGGGCATCTACTGATGCATGCGTTGAATAATAACGACAAAGCCAACTTGTGCAATGAACAGGCAGTGGTGGCGGCTTCTATGTTTATAATATAAACTAATAAACAGCTAGCCAAAGGGTTTGCATTTCAAATACTTTTGAAAACCTTGGATTTAAATTGTTTTCCTTTTATTTGAAGAAAGTTGAATGACATAATGTATGCAGGTAATACATTATAAAACTTCCATGAATTGCTCACTTTGTATCCCATTATCATCTTTCAAGCAAACATTATTGTGTGAAAATATTTTCTTTACCAATTATTAAAACATTAAATAATACTTCAACTACATTCTTTACATAGATTCATAAATTGACTGATAATCAATTTAAGGATTTTCGCAGTACACAATGTGTATGGTAAGTAAGCAGTGGTCTTCCTCTATTTTCACAATGAGTCAAAAACATACTCATTTTGTGATCCCTTTCCCTCTCCACAAAAGAGTACACAATAACATTATTTTTGCCCCTTAGATAACATCATTTATCTACACTGTTAACCCCTCCCCCAACTTCTAAAGTGTTTGTTCTGAACGGTATTGGCCACGTTTTGATGGCCGGCAGGAAAAAATTTTGCTCATAAAAAAATTAAAATGCCAACCCTTAATTTCGTAAAATTTGGGTCGGTCAGGCGTGGCCAACACAATAATTTTTTTTTTTTTTTGGCCTAATGACAATAATGGATGGTCACCAAGCTAAAACAGAACTGTAGTACTATTGTAAGCATCTCTTTTGAGGCAAAATTAATATCCAATCAAATGTCCCTCACACAGACTACACCACCTTTTGCCAACAGAACGTGCTATCAATTATAATCTCAGGAAAACAAATTGGCTTCCACTCCCAAAGGTCAAGACAGAGAGATCCAAGTAATTTATTATTAACCATGGTATTTTCAATCACTGGTAATTTCGGGTGCGCCGCTCAGTGACAACTTCTAATGAATTATATTATATTTGTCTAATGAAATATATTTTATATGTCTAATGAATTATATTTTTTTATGTCTTTTGGTGATTTTTACTATTGTTAAACTTCAATTTGCTGAAGATATTTTATCTTGTCAGGTTGCAATAAAATGAATTTGGTTTGATTTGATCCAATTTTTTAATGGGGGTTTTCCAGAATAAACACAATATAGGGTATCTTTATTTTAATTGAAAATTTAAATCTAAATTAATAAAAAATGGTTGATATGGTCATAATGTACACATTCATATAGTATATCACATCTATTAGTTATGTATCCTGGTCAGTAATTAATGGCAGGTGGTGTTACCTAGCAACTCCACATGACTTTTAGTGGCCGCTAGATCTCATGTATCATAGTGAATAATGAATAATAATAACGTATTTATGTGGCGGTTTTTTCATAATTCATTAATTCAAAGCACTTACAAAAATATAAAATTTTAAAAATTACTTTAAACAGGAAGTATGCTTTAATATTTAAAGATTTTGGTGAAAAGTGAAAAAAATTAAATATTAAATATAAATCTAAAAGAGATAAAGAAATTTAAACAATTAAAACTAGAATTTTAAGTTCATAACAATTTAAAATAGGGTATATTATGTAATATTAATTATAATAGCTTCAATTAATTAGTATTATATAGATTCAAAACTTAACAAGCTTAACTCTTTATACTACAATTATTAAAGTGAAAAGTTATGGGCCTCGTTTGATAGATTCTCATTAGCAACAGTACAGAGAAGGCAATGATCACTCATTGGGCTTAGTTTCTAAATGTTGTTGGCACATAGCTTTACAACCAAAGAGTTGACCACTGAAGGAAGTGACCACTCCATAGGCTTTGCAGATTGTAAATGTTATGGGCCCAGCTTCATAGCCAAAGAGTTGATCAGCAACTGTACTGATAACAATGACCACTCAATAGGCTTTGCAGTTTGTAATTGTTATGGGCCCAGCTTTATAACCAAAGAGTTGATCAGCAACTGTATTAATAGCAATGACCACTCCATAGGCTTTGCAGAATGTCGCCTACACGTAGCTTGACAGAATGCTTAACAATGTGATAAGTGCAGCTAATCAGCTACTGTACTTCTATGGCAAGTTAGTGGTCACTGTTAGTGGTTCATGTTCCTTAATGAATTTGTAAAGGCTTACATCTCATTCTTGTAATGCCACTTGTGGTGGTCCTTAGCAATGTGAAAGCAGAAACTGTATTGGGAAACTTGGCAACCTGAACAATACTAACTTCTACCTACACTGTAGGATGGCACAGGTGGCCTGATTAGACACCAATTGAAACATACCAATTAATTACAAAATGCTTAACACATTTTCAAAAGGTAAATCCCAACTTATAGTAGGTCTACACCTAATTTAGTACAAATCTTAATAATTATATAACCTCAAATTAGTGTAATGATCCAATTAATTTACAATACAATTACTTTATGTACTGAAATTTGCATGCAATTAAGAACAAACCATTTCTTACATAGTGTATTTTTAAGATTTACTGTATATACTGTATTAATAACATACACTATATTAACTAAGTTCAATATTCTACATGCTATGCCTCATAAAGTTCTATATAAGTTGTCATCAAACCTACCTCAATCATTTCTATCTAAATAAAAAAGTAGCCTAAAACAAGGATGAGAAATCAAATTAACATTATTTTTTTATTTACCAACATTACACTGGTAACTTTCATGTGATTAAATGTTATTTCCATTGGTTTGTTTAGAAAAAAATATATAAACAGGCAAATGAAGATTATAACACTTACATCTGAAAGTTTAGAACTAGAGAGTCTAAAAACCATCAAATAATATTTGCTTGTTCTAGTAACTTTATTTATCAGAGCTCTTGCGACCTTTTTAAATGTAACCTTAAATATTGATGTCAATAATCATTCCAAGAGACAACCCTTGCCTACTAGATTTACATTTTTACAGTAAATATATATTAACATGCATCAATAAAAGTTGTGTCTCATAAAACATAGCCTAAGTATTTTAGCTGGTATGACAAGGTCTAGCTACTAAATTAAAACCCTGCTATAACAGATTACACATCAAATAAATCCTGACCAACAAAACCACAGATGCCACTCATCAGAAAATTTAGTATTTTGAGTCACTTTGTGAAAGATAATCCAGGGAAAGAGAGAGAAAAAAATTCCTCTAAACATTATGAGGTTCTATAATCTAATCCTATGGCCTAGATGTTCAGTCTTATTTAAAACTAGAAAAGAACAGTTTTATGCAATGGAATGTCATCCAATATAAAGAAAAATCAATCCTGATGATATTGAATTTACCAAGCATTCCCATAAATTGTAAACATACTGCTGCTGTTGAAATGAGCCATTGATTCCAAAGCATCATAAAATAATATGCTAGATTTATGGGTTTACTAACTTTAATTTTCTTCAGACAAAGAAACTTCAACATAATTAAGCATTTTCATTGTGAATTTGTAATGTTTTAAATTCCAATCTTCAAAGTTGAACAAGCGATTCACTTACAATTTATCTATATATTTTCTTTTTCTCTTTATTTTTCATCATGAATGGATTTTTAGGCAATTTAGATACTTATGTATACCAGGGCACTTACCCTTCAGAAAATCAAATAAGGTAACCACATATATTTGTATAATTATGACTGAGAATATTACAAGTTCTACCTCGACAGACTATTCAAAACCATGTTATGCCAGAATTCCGTCCTGTTGAGGCAGTTAATAATAAGCATAAACAATAAAATCCAATATATTGAACTGATTACTATATTGCAGTTTAAAATAACTTTAAATGGGAAAAAGATCAAGAAAGCTATTCCAATGTAATTACAGTTAACATGCATTGTTAAATTCTTTGCACTCACCAATTTCACGACTTGCAGCGAATTTATGTAGTAGAAAGCCAAAATTAAGTGTTCTGAATTTAAGTTTATAATTGTGTTTAATTATTAATGTGTAAATTAACACTACAACATTTTTGATAGAAAATATTCTATAACTCAAGCTTTATATTTAAAAGCTTTATACTTAAAATTTTTTTTTTTAATCCACTTTCAACTTAGCAAAATACAATTTCTAACATAAATTATGAGTAACATGCATCTGTTGGTGACCAGGTCATGCTAGGGATCAACAGTATGAAGTATTTCCCATTGAGCAGGTACAGACAATTTATATCAAATGGCTATAAATAGAACCTTTGAATAATAATGAGCAAAAGTGGCATTTTTTTATTGTTATTATTAGTACACTGTATTATCTGCCATCTAACAGATAGTTCTTTTTAAAAAAATTAAGGCCATAATGAATCACTATTCACAAATTATAATATGGATATTTCACAGAGGCCTGAAAACTGAGGCCACACTGTGTACTGTAGGACAATACAGACGTCCATACTTTGTCTTCAACAATTCACATTTATAAAAGGTTTCGAAATTTGCACACGAATCATGTGATGTAATTTGAGGCCACATGATTTGTATATCGCCCTCTTATTTCCATGTGCTTCAAAATTTTAACGAGCCTGGATCTTGCAACATTTAGTATGTTAATTTTAATAACCTGGATAAAAAATTATCTCCCCCCACCCCCCACCCGCATTATTCAATTTTATGCATGACCAAACTTTATCTTAGTCATAAAGTTGTAAGATTGTGTTAGCATTCACTTTGTCCTCAAATTCTATCTAAAATCAACTGACACCCTGTAATTTCACAAGTCCTTGTTTCTATTTTTCAAGAGTCATGAGACCAATGGTACAGCAGTGCAAGCATTAAGTTATGCTTCAAGTAAGTCCTTGACAGGGAACTAGTTTGTATTTATGTTGAACTATGACCTCTGTTAAGTAATGATAATAATGGGAATACACACCAACTCCAAATAATATGTTTACAATCATGCCCCTAATGTTATGGATCTGTTATCTGAAGTGTACAGCAGAATGAGGTATTACACATAAAATAAACAAAATATGACCTTCGACTACCAACATTAACAACAATAAAGAACAAATCATGAATTTGAAAACGGATAGTAAAATATAAATTAGGCCAAAAAAAAAAAAAAAAAGAAATACATACTTGTTTTGCGTCACACCCTCAGAAATTTTCAGGGCAGGGGCCAAGCCAAATCGTTGACAAAGGCCATAACAAACACTAAATTTTTCATAAAAGTTTTTGTTTGTATAATATTTATTTTAATAGGCATTGTGGTTCCGTAGGCTAACTGCTGCAGTGCTAGGCTAGGCCTAGGTCAGGTAGGCCTAAGCCTAGTTAGAAGTAGTACTTAGCCCTAGGCCTAAAACATCTACCAATTAAAGCGTAGGTCACTGCGATTTCTGTCAACAAGCACATGTGAGGAAATAAATTTTTTTTTTCTACATAAAAAACAAATTTTTGTAATGTTGGTGGCACACTTCACATCTTGCTCCCTGTGCTGAAGATGAAAAAAAAAAAACGATTGTTTTTTCCTCTATTATCGGCATTTTTTAGTTGTTTTCATCACTTTTTTACAAAAAAAAAGAAAAAAAAGAAAAAAAGAGAGGCGGCTAGAAAATCAGGGTCGGGCAGTTGCGCTAAACAAGTATTTTTTTTTGGCCTTATGTGTAATTCATACTTATTTGGTAATTTTTTGAGGTACAAAGAAAAGGATATAAAAATGATGAAGCAACAAGGAGAACAAATTATGCAAACACAATAAAGTAAACTCAAGTAAAGTTTCATGTGTACAATACTATGCAATACTAGTGAAGGCCTACTACCAGTAGTACAATACTATGCTATATACTGTAGACCTACGGCATGTCATTATTCAGAATTCATGAGCTGGAAACAACACAATTTATTAGTTTAGTGTGGATTTCTAGAATTCAAACAAAAATACTTTTAAAATGACTCCCACATAATCATTGCTCAATTCTCTACTGACTATTTCTTTATGATTTTCTTTTAACATTGCATTAAATATTCTTTACAATTTATATAATCAGATTTTTAACTTATGAAGCAAAGTTTTTAATTGAGAACATTTAATTTTGAATCACTTCAAAAAAAATTCTACTGTATTAATGCACGTACTGTATGCACGGTTCTTTAAATAAAGTAATGAAATGCAAACGGATCAATATTTAATTACAGTAAACACTATTTTTGCAAAACTATGTTAAAATGCCTAATTTTGTCTGTATTATTATTATAGCTTAGTCAGTGTACCAAATGGTAAATTGTCTTCATAAAACTATGGACGACAGTACACTTTACCTCCTTGGTCTAATCAATTCACCTATACATTCCTAGTGAAGGCTGACTATCTTAATAAAGTATCAATTTATGGTACATTTAATGTTCATTGTTTCATCCTGCCATTCATATGCTGACGTAGGTTATCTAATGATTAGTAAAGAAAGGATAAACCATCAACGAGTCTGAAATATTAGGAAACCATTCTAAACTTTCATTCAATGGACATTATATGTCAGTCATGGTGGAATTCCTTCATGCTCCAATTAAAGACCACGTTTTTGTGGTCCCAAATTAACAAATTTCTTTGATCTTTTTTATGCTAATTAGAGACCAAAACTAAAGACCATAGAAACCCTGGTCCCAAAAGTGGTCTTTAATTGGAGGGAGTCCAGTATCTAAAACACATCTAAACAACTTGTTATTTAAAAAAAAATAATTATTATATAACTGTAAATGCAAACCAAAGTGAACAATTACTACCCATAATGGGACCTAAGAAAATAACTAACGAAAAACATCTCTGTTATTTTACAAAGTGTTTATAAAAAGCATCCAAAGCAGTTGTAATGTTAGGCAAACACGACTCGTGTAGGCCTACTATAATGTTAATATCCCATTAAAAAATAATTCAGCGAATGGCGGACGAATGTAAAAATGTTGCTGGTAAATCTCATTCTATGCGTTCCTTAATGTACCATTTGAGCTGATCATTACTCGACGCCTCCGTTTTGCAGTAGTAGTAGTAGTATGTTAATGTAGATTCCATGTGGCAACGATACTGCCATTATCCTGAACCAGGCATAAAAAAGACATAAAAACAGACCGATCTTTGATGCTTTTATAATCTAGACGCTTAGATTCCATCTATTCACAAACATTTTGTACTTTAATTTTCCTTGTTACAATCTAGAATCAGCCATTGTATCTTGTTACAATAAAACTCTTTGAATATTGATATTTAAACGTGCTCCACTATTTGGAAATCATTGTTGAGATTCAGGCAACACTTAAGACCATACACAAAATTAGGCTCTGATCATTTTCGAGAAGAAATCGGCAGAAATGAATACTTCTGATCAAGAAATGAAAATCTAATAATAATGCAAACTATCAAATCTACTGATACTCAGTGTAGGTATGGCAAGGAATAAATGTCCCTACGGTACTTACACTGAGATTGCTAAGCAAGAGTCGCACTTCATCAAAGTCAGCACGTCTCATAACATTGTGTACTTTAATTTCAATTCTTGATACAATTAGGATTACGGTTGGTAGCCGTGGGTAATATTCATAACAGTGCAGGTCTGTCTTAACTGTAAAAGCCATCATGTGTTACCAAAAGTGAGACACTGCAATTTAATATTCAAAAAACACTAAAAAAAAAAAAAAGCTGGTTTCTTATAATATTATATACACACTATCGTACTAATGCTATATAGCTAGTTAATAATGCTAATTTATTCAAGAAATAAACAGATAAGGTACAAAAAGTAAACTAAAAGAAATGCTTTTAATTAACAAAACAATAATTAAGTGAATAATAAAATAGGAAGGAAAATCAAATCAAATAATACAATTTAGAACAGGCTTTACACAAAACATCCAATTACCTGAACATACAAAAAAAAAATCAGTTTATTAATTACTGATAAGAATTGCAAGGTATTTGAATGAACAGAGCAATCAATGCACTGTCCTGTTCAGTCACTATATAATTATGAATGAAATAATCAGCATATAAAAATTAACAATTCTAGAGAAGATTCTGGGACTCCTCGTTGAATATCAAGTGTAGATTTTTATGTTCTCATACACAGGAAATTTGAGGACGTCTTTATCACGTTTTGAGCACATGCCTTTAGACTTAGTGGCTATGCTGTCAAGGTAATCAGTCAGGCTTGCAATATACACTCCAACAATTTACTTTATACTATATAGTTATACTACTGTATATAAACCCACCTCCCATGTTGGACAATTGTGCAATGCTATTTTGTACAGATTCCATATAAAATTTATATTTACTATTTATTCATTCATTATAAAAATATATAGGAATTTCATTTTAAATTTTCAGAGACAAATAATATGTCCTGGTAAAAATCACATTCTAATTAGTAAAGTAAACTATGCTTAGCCTGAAAAATCACTCTAATTAATTAGTACTAGTAGTAAGTGTACTACTGTACATTTAGGCTTAAAAACATCAGAATGTTAAAAGTACTAGTATTGATCATCATTTTGAAGTTAAATAACAGTTTTTAGTGAAGTACTTTGGTCCCCAGGCAACAAAATTTTTGAGTAAATACATGATTAATTTATTTTTAGCGTGTTTATGCTCATCCACTCAATTTATTACACACTGTGGGAACAGCATAACTGAACATTAAGGATTTCTCGGAACTTTATACGATATTCTGCCTTCAATGGTTAATAGTTATCTTGCCGGAAAAGAATCAAAGAATTCTCCCGCAGGGGTCAAAGTGAAAAATGTTGCAATTTATTCCCATCCATGTGCGATAAACTATCATACCTTAATAGTGCAATGGTAACTAACTCATCTTAAAAATTTAAAATAGTTTGATTTAATAATTAAATACTGCAATTTAATGATAAAATGTTCATATTTTTATAGCGCCTATTAAAACTAACTAGTTTGTCACCTACGCTGGGAGATTTTAGCAAAGTTGACTCTTAGTTGATGTTCATTTTTATATTTTTAATTAGCCATTTTTTTTTGTACATTACATTTGTGATTTATGAATATAAATTATTCATGTTTAATTCATGATAAAATATTAAATTTGATTATAATATTGACAGAGTTGATACAGTAAGGAAAATTGTTTACTACCAAATAAAACATGGCATAATTATGCAATAATTTAAACAAAAATTGATTGATATCACGAATGGCGATGCATTATCTTTTAGTTTTTGCTCTTATAGAGTATAGGATTATTAAATGGTCTATCAATATATTTTGAGAGTATAAAACATAAGCTAGATGATAATGAAACAGTGTAGACCTGCTTGTTCATCAAAAGGCAGAATATAATGATCTAAATAATGACAACAATGAACACTGTATTGTATGGCCTATAAAAAAATGATAAAATGGATTACCAAGGTAAAGCTTATGTCACCTACTAGGGGTAATGTTTTGATAGGACAATTTTTTTTTTAAATGACATATTACAATAAAAAAAAAATTCTTACAATTAAAAAAAATATATATCTTTTAAGAGACATTATTTTTGAGAAAACATTACCATACTATAATCGTTTCATTTTTTCAAATACCCAACTTGAATACAAAAAAATAGAAAATTTGAATACTGAACTTCAATGTAGTAGCACAGACAGTGCCTAAATCTAATTTAGACATGCGATGATGAAACTGTTGCTTGAACAAGTCAGGCAATTATTTTGGAACTGTTGAACACACAGAGAAGACAACTGAGGCTTTTTGGAAGATAATGGGACATGTATCCCTTAAGAATAGTACTGAATCTCAATTTTGTAGTTTAGCCAACACCCTAAGCCGATTCTCTAGCCTCCAGGCCCTAGGGCATTAGAGTAAATTAAGACCTGTTCATATGTAAATTCCAGTAGGTAAACCATTGACCATTCATAGCAGATCGCACAATAATACAGTAGCATTCCCAACGTCGCTTAAATAAGCTCAATATATGAAGAACTACAAACAATACAATCAAATGATTATGCAGGTTTACAAGCACAACACCAGGCAAGGACTGGCAAGTTTTTTTTTTTTTGTACATTACATTTGTGATTTATGAATATAAATTATTCATGTTTAATTCATGATGAAATATTAAATTTGATTATAATATTGACAGAGTTGATACAGTAAGGAAAAATGTTTACTACCAAATAAAACATGGCATAATTATGCAATAATTTAAACAAAAATTGATTGATATCACGAATGGCGATGCATTATGACACATAAAAAATCTTTTAGTTTTTGCTCTTATACAGTATAGGATTATTAAATGGTCTATCAATATATTTTGAGAGTACAAAACATAAGCTAGAGGATAATGAAATAGTGTAGACCTGCTTGTTCATCAAAAGGCAGAATATAATGATCTAAATAATGACAACAATGAACAGTGTATTGTATGGCCTATAAAAAAATGATAAAATGGATTACCAAAGTAAAGTTTATGTCACCTACTAGGGGTAATGTTTTGATAGGTCAAACACTTATGATACTTGTGCATATAAAACTTGCAAATATGGATAATTTTTCATTCCTGATGATGACATCATTAATGTTGAAATATTGAATCCTGACACGATGGTGTGCATTTCAATACTTGGAGTATGTATATTAATACTATCTTATCTGAAATTAATCAGTGGACCTTTTGGTTTATGATGATGATATGGCATTGATGGACATGGTCATGATACAGTAGATAAGCCCTTAAAATACAAGCTATAAGTATTAATTTTCATTAAAAAAAAAAAATCAATGTTTAAGCCATGGTAGTTTATTTAAGATATATTAAAATTAGGCATATTGTCTAACATGACAATTTTTTTTTAAATGATACAATATCATATTACAATAAAAAAAATCCTTACAATTAAAAAAAAATATATATCTTTTAAGAGACATTATTTTTGAGAAAACATTACCATACTATAATCGTTTCATTTTTTCAAATACCCAACTTGAATACAAAAAAATAGAAAATTTGTATACTGAACTTGTTCAAAGTAGCACAGACAGTGCCTAAATCTAATTTAGACATGCGATGAAACTGTTGCTTGAACAAGTCAGGCAATTATTTTGGAACTGTTGAACACACAGAGAAGACAACTGAGGCTTTTTGGAAGATAATGGGACATGTATCCCTTAAGAATAGTACTGAATCTCAATCTTGTAGTTTAGCCAACACCCTAAGCCGATTCTCTAGCCTCCAGGCCCTAGGGCATTAGAGTAAATTAAGACCTGTTCATATGTAAATTCCAGTAGGTAAACCATTGACCATTCATAGCAGATCGCACAATAATACAGTAGCATTCACAACGTTGCTTAAATAAGCTCAATATATGAAGAACTACAAACAATACAATCAAATGATTATGCAGGTTTACAAGCACAACACCAGGCAAGAACTGGCAAGTAGTGTCAGCAACACATTCTATACAGTAATATAATATGTAAATTACATCCTTTGAAATTAATATCAATTTTTGGTTACTTAATGTGGAGATTAGATTTAACATTTGTATTACAATGAAGATCACAAATAATTTGTACAAAAGATATCAACTGCAACATATTCAGGGGTGTATCCAGGATTTTTTCTGGGTGGATCGTGATCATAATTTTTTGGACCTTTCCAGTAGGAGATAGAAATATCGATTACAGCACCACCAGCTTGAAGCGGATGGCAGGCTCAGTTTTAGAAATGCTGAAATTGAGATAGATTACGTCACGCAAATGGCAAGGTCTTTGGACTCATTGCTGGTACCTCATCAATGCTTTTTCATTTATGTCATTGTGAAAAGGCCCTAGAAAAAAATGTCTTTGGAAAAAATGTGGACCTTTGAAAAAATTTTTTTGGGGGGGGGGGAAGGGTTGTACGACCCTCCTGACCCCACCCCCTTGCATGTATACACCCATGATATTATCTGTTTTTTTATGATCAGTATTTTTATTCTGTCCACCAATGATTAATTGTCCCACAATTCATTGTATATATTACAGTATGTGACAAAATATATTTAAAACGACTCTAGTACTTTCACACCTTTTTAATGCCTGCAGTAGGTATAGCTTCTCTATTTCATTGTACACAAAAACAATTAAAATAAATGGATTTAATAATTGTGTACAGGTTTTGAGCATGACATATTTCGGAGTTATCTATTTGCGTATCGTACGTTCAGATTTTATCTAAATCCACACAATCTTCTTCAAAATAACCAGAATCAAATATGTTTTTCTCAAACATCTCATATTTCATGAGATTTGCTGGCGAAAAGCAATCATATGGATTTTATTGTGATGGACAAGGGCTCAAAGAAAAATCACACATCCATTAAGTAAGCATCTGGAACAACACACTTAGTCTCTTGGGTCAAACTCTTGCAATATTTGTGTGTCAGAATTTCACTTTTCCGATACAACTGTGAACGCAGACCTAATATTGACGGGCTGGAGATGCACAAACGCTGGCAGACCATCAGGTGTAACCTTGTACTCGCAACACTGTTTTAAATTGATCTACTTGGCGATCTCTGGCATAGTGCCTAGTAATCTGCTTCCTGTTAACACTAATCCTTCTTAAAACGTAAAATATTAAAGTTTAATGAAGGGGTTCTGCAAGCTCGAATTTCTGACTATAAACCCATAAAAACATTATCAATAATAAAATAATTCAAAAAAAAATTATTACTACTGTAGATCTTCATTTTACAAATGTACAACAGTAAAAATCAAATTAAAATTCAAATAAATTGTCACAGAAACACAATGAATAGGAACACAAATATAATTAAACCAGCCTTTAGTATAATACCTACTCAAGCTGGTTGATAAATTGTTGCCATACTTTTTTTTTTAATTTGGAATTCTTGAGTTTGCAAAGTCTAAATTGTTGGAAATTATTAATTTGGAATTCTTTTGTGCTTGCAAATATTTAGCCGAATTATATACTTTAATCATTTTATTTATTTACACTAAATTTACAGTGGGTGACGAGTGGTCCACTCTTAAGAAAATATGATTGTAAATATGATCCTACAAATTACAAATGTTCAGTATATTACATTATGCAAATCCTCTTTAAACATGAATCCTAAACACAATATTCCTTATTCATTTGCTATCAGTGGACTCGCTTATTATAATGTATGTTTCATTTAGAGCGAAGCTTCACTTATTTTAAATGTTACTCAAAAACAGTTGCTAGTATAAATTTATTATGACAGTAGATAGTGTTAGAGTACAAGCATATGCCATGCAGCATAGCCATTGGAGTGTAAAACTGACCATTATATCCATGCCACTACTAACGCCATGAATGTTTAAAATCTGCACAGCAGCCTTGAAATTTACTTTATTTTCAAGTTGAATGGTTTAATGGAGTTTCAATCTTTTCCCCCTCAATCTAATTAGGAGGAGTTTTATTCTATAGATAGCTACGCATGACTTTGCACTGCTTTTGCTTCCGCAGTTCAGCGGAGAGCAATTTGAGTCACAAAAGCGGAAATTGAGGCTGACTGCCTGAGTACGCTCAACCCTCCCCTTATAACAGATTTACCATTTCCCTCCAATCAGTTCAAAATTCCTCTAAATTAAAACATCAATTACCCTCTTATTATCTGAGGTATAAATATTATTTTCTCCATTGCAATAACAAATTTTACAACTAGATTTAAATTTTAATATAGATAAAAATTAAATAGGTTTCTCATTAATTAGCATACTTTAGCTTATAATAATACATTACAGTTTATATATGGTTGGTACCTTTAAGATAATTAACAATTAGTCCTTGTTTCCTGTCCTGTTTTTGAAAAGTTATTGCAGAAGGCATTGTCAAATTTTGAATAACCTTCCTAAAAATGCTTATTTAAGTGTTTTTAGCTGAATAAACAAATAAAAACCAGTAGGCATTTTAGCATTCTTTTGCAATTATTGAATGAAACTGAATGAATAAAGGATATTGAAGAGACAGACAACAGGAAACCTGCATATTACAAATACCCCCAACTCCAACATGTGATCTTGCATGCCAGTAAATTTAACAGAAATGGTTTTGCACAGCAGAGCTAAATGGTGCCTAGACTCTCTTGAAGCCTCAAAGGCTAATACAGTATATTTGCAGTTATTAATAATATTCTTTTACTTACTGAAAGGAAGGGAGGACAACATTTTATGGTACATGTAGAAAATAATTTGGAAGAAATTTTTGAACAGCAGCAGCAAATTAAATAATTTAAATATAATGTATAAAGATTGTGTTGATTAATCAAGAATTAGTATCACGTGAGATGCTGCATAATTTGGAAGAAATTTTTTAACAGTAGCAGCAAATTAAATAATTTCAATATTATGTATAAAGATTGTGTTGATTATTAAGAATTAGTATCACATGAAATGCTGCAAGACAAATACTGTAGTATCCTTATAATAGTGATTGTAGTAAGAAACTAATGAAACAACTATACAGAAAGTTAATTGTAATATAGTCGGCAATTATGCCTCTTTAAAATAGCTATACATTATTAACTTGTTCATTGGATCAATCACATGAAGAATACTGTGCTCCCTGTGGAGTATTCCATAAAACTGGAGCATAAACTCAGTGCACCGACTTTCAAAACCTTAGGTCTGTACCCACTCACTGGTACCTCTCTCCATCCAAGCATAGCGTGAAAGCTGAATATGGATTAACAATGCAGATAAACTATATTTGCCAAGGACAGTAATTATGTGGCACACTTGGACTTTAAAATTGGAACCACAAACCCTTTACTTACTAATCAACCAAAGTCATTTTCCAATTAATTTGTTTATCAACCATATAAAAACCCCATTCTTAACTGCACCTATACACTCAAGCTGGTAATATTTTCTTATCTAAAGATTCTTATTTTTTAAGTAAAATAAATTATGACTCACCTTAATGTACCCAGTTTCCAGTAACATTTCCATTTGTAGTGGTTTGCATCATTGGCATGGTTTGCTGGATATTTTGAGGGGCGTTCATTGTTGGTGTCTGATCAAAATTAAAGTCAAATCCATCACCCATATCCAGTTCGCTGCGTATAATGCTATCCATGTCGCATTCTAACGTCTCATCTTTAAACATGTCCAGATCGAGATCCTGAGGCATGGCTTCGCTGTTATGATTGGCGTATTGCTGCGGCGTCAGCTGCGGCATACCATTTGGCGGATGGACTGGTTGTTGTGCGACAGATAATTGGTATCTGCTGTTGTACTGACTGGGCATTGTAAGTAAAGCCGACAACTGGCTTGGACATTGAGACATGTTTATGTTTCTTGATATTATGCTCTGGTTTCGGCATGAAGCTGCCGCCATCAGTTGGTTTCTGTGGTTCATGACAACTGACGGAGGGAGTTGTTCTTGCAGCATGTTTGACGAGATAAGACCATCGTCTGACGACATGATTGAATTTGTTTGAGTTAACATCGCTTCAGACTGAGTGAGAGCTACATTTGAAAAGTTAAGCCTTGGTTGATGCATCATGGGAAACTGATCTGAGATACTGTTCATGGACGGTGTTCTTTGAGGTGTTTGCTGGGGACTCAGGGCAGACGTTTGTGAGGTACATGATGAGTAGTGGTTGAATGGGCTCTGGCCTGTACCACTATGAGCGGGTGATGGCTGGCTACTGTTAAAGCCCGAGCCTGGAGGAGAGAATATATAGTTGTTACCCCCATTCTGATGATAAAGTCTACTATCCTGTCTTTGCAAATGCATCTGTTCCACAGGGCTATTCATTTGGTCTGAGCTTAGAGAACTATTAATCGAGGTACTAAGATTCATACGTTCTGCCATAGTTTCTGTTAGTTCAGTTACTTGGGGAAGTTCGGTGCCAATGGCGGATTCATATGGAGGAGGAGGAGGCCCAAGAGAAGTTGCTGGAGAAACTGGTGGTCCATCATGATCGTGTAAATCTAATTCTGAATTTGCCAATATCGGTGATAAACGACCGCAGCTGCTCGCATTTGAACTTGCCCTTGATCGGAAATCCGCAAAAGAAGAATCCAACTGAAAATCTACATCTGTAGTAGAACTTGGGCTATTAGCCCACTTTGTGCGCTCTTCCAAAACCTTTTTCTTGGCACGTCCACGTTTCTTCTCCCAATTTGAGTTTTTAGTATCCATACTTGACGCCCTGCGTCGAGATGACTTTCCAGGCTTAGCATCTGGGTTTATCATCCACCATGAAGACTTGCCTGTGCCCTCATTCTGTACTCTGACAAACCTGCTGTGCAGAGACAGGTTATGCCGGATGGAGTTCTGCAAGATAGAAACAAGAGGGGCACGAATAAATACAATCTGATTAAATAATAATTAGGGGCCTACCCCAGCCACAATTCAATTTACCAGGCCTGGAAAAAGTGATGCAACTGCACAACTGGTAGTAAGAGGCAATGTGCAATGTTCCTGATGCATTCTTTGCTTTTTAGGCTAGTACTCTAGGCCTACAGTTGTGCTATACAGTATAAGGGATATTTTTAAGGCCATGCATTGAGCAATAAGTCATAAAACATTAACAAGGGCTATGGCCATAAATTAGCAAAAAAAATCTGCTGAATTAACTGTATTTTGTCTTACTGCATGCACAGTACTTACTCACCTATTAAACAAAATTAAACTTGAGTTGGCTTAATGATAATGTTATGCTAAATTATGCTAAATAATTATGCAAATTTACTGTGACACATCACATGGACAACCTAGGGATGGGAGGAGGGGGAAGAGACAAGTGTCAAACTGGATACGATTCGTTTTTTCTAGGTCTACCACTGTATTTGTGGCTACTGCAGTAAATGCGTGCAACCTTCCTCTTTTTTTTTTTAAGTTAAAGATATTTACTGGTGGTAGTACTTCTAGAAGTAGTAGTAAAGTAGTAGTAGAGTGGTTGATCGCATCGAGACATCTATAAACAGAACAAAATAATCCCATCAACAGCCCATAAAAATTTGGAAAAAATTAGGTAGGCAAAAATTCTCCGAGGTCGGCAGCCTTGGCAATTTTTTACTAGCTAGCTGGCTTGGCAACATGGTCGGAAATTGCCGATTATCGACGTGAAATTCATGGGCTGCATCAATGAAAAATTGGGAGAAATAGGTAGAGTACACTCCTACTGAATAAACTCTACAGTATAAAGAATAGGCCTACATTAAAAAATATAATTATATTACTGGTAAATTACGTGATCTACCATACGTGACAAATTACCAAAAAAACAAACAACTGACTCCACTTAAATGTTGTGGAATTGTACTATACATTGGAGTTTAAGGTGACTGTCATCAAGGTCCAGGATTCTGGGTTCACATCATACAAAATTCCAGGATATGTTGTCACGATGTCAAGATAAACAATGACTATTCCCATTGGACTTCGTTAATGTTTCGTTAGGTTTTGCAAGTTTCATATTGGATGAAAAGTGAGCTTTGAATATTCTTTAGACTGTAGAATATGAAACAAAGCCGACATAAACACAAATTAAGCAACTCACTAAAAACCTACATCTTAACATTTAATCCTTTAACTTTTTTTAATATTGCAGGGTTTCTAAAAGTTCACCACAGCTAACTGTGCAATAGTACAATTGTGAATAAAATAGAACTTATTGTTAGAATTTAACAATTCTCTTACTTTAAAACATTTGTATGCTCCCAATAAAAGATGACTATACAATAGCAAGCCATGCTTTCTGGGTCTGGATCAATACTGGCAAAGGACCGCTGGGGCATGCGCCAGGGGTGCGTCTCTCGGTGTGTACACAATACATCAAACCAGACCAAACAAAACCACTAAGTGCAATATTAAAACCACATAACAATTACTGATCAAAACAGTTCGACAACAACATCAAGAAGCTTTAACACCAAACAAATAAATTTTTATTACATGATTGACAATCGACTGCTTCATCAAATTGAAGCCCATAACTTGACAGTACTTGCTTTTAGGTGGTGCAACGATAATTGTACCATCATTTATGTTTGTCCAAAGAATAGATTTAAAAACAGGTAATAATTTAGCTTGTTTAATATTCTCTGGCAATAAATTCCATGCCTTTATAGTGCGTGGAAAAAAAGAAAATTTTAATTTGTCACTTGAGCATCTAATATTCATTAGGTTAAAATTACTGGAATTTCTTAATACTCTTCCATCGTTATTATTCTTTATATTTAATGGTACTATTATGGCTGTTATCCATGCCATGTTCAATAAAGAAGTGAACTTGTCTAGCAAAAAACCTTCTATGTTGTAGTATAGGCCAATTCAATTGTTTTTGAATCTCTGTAAATACTACTATTCCTTTCATAATTTTTAGTAGAGTGCAGAGCTGCTTTATTTTGAATCGATTGTATTTTGTTGATTTGTTTTTGTTGATATGGATCCCATACTGTCTGTGCATATTCCAAAGTGGACTAACGAATGTAGTGTAAGATTTTTTAATTTCAATAGGGCAATTATGAAAGTTTCTTCTTAGCATGTTAAGCATATTGTTTGCTCTTTTGGTCATTCTGTCAATATGAGCTCCCCATGTTAAGTTGTAGGTAAGCTCAACTCCAAGATAACTAAGTTGTTTTGTTTCACGTTTTAACTTTACTTGTATGGAATTCAGATAATGAGAGTACAATAGTATTCCAAATGTAATTCCTTTATGAATTATGGTAAATAAGATTAATCATGTTAAATAGGATAATTATTTAATGAACTATCTTCAATTGGAATGTAACTGCCAAAGTAATTAAAGAACATAAAATCTATAAATTGAATTAAAGTATAGTAGACATGTATGCTTCTGAATGTAATTAAGAAGAAAAATTCACTAGTAAGATTATCAATTTTAAGAAAACCACTTTCCGCTGTTTTCTCAGAAACTTCTAAAATGTCAAAGCTTGATGAAGTGGCATGAATGCAGTACCGCTGAGTGTTACTCGAACCAAACTGAAAAATGCCACCACATGGAAGTGTAGAGTTGAGAGTGTGGAATACATCTGTTTTGGCAAGGTATCAACTTTAATAACTGGTGTGGTAATGTGGAAATTAGAGGCAATGACCTTTACCTCAATCCTACTGTGTAAAGATGTGGTGAATAATTAAGCAGAATGGAATATCAATTACAATACCTTAAAGTGTGTAAAAATTCCTCAGCTAAAACTTACTTTTTTAAAAATGTATCAGTGTTTTTGCCTCGGACAATTATTAAATTATTAGGAATTGGAGACGAAAACCTTCACTTGGTCCTCCCCATATAATATTCTATACTATGTTGTCAAACTTAGATACAATACCATCAAGTCTCAGAAACTAGGTGGCGCCACAAATTTTATTTTTTAAATGTTAATGCATCATCCAGATTGGTCTGGATTGTAGGTCACATACCTAAAAAATTATGCCATTAAGCATGTATATTTACAACATTAAGCATAATGCTTATTGATTTTGCTGATTTATTTGAAGCCAATATTTGATAAATCTATCACAGAATAATGACTAAAGATGAACAGTTTAGCATTCCATCAAATTTAATATAGAATTGATTCTAATAATACTGATGCTACGTTATCAACTTACTAATATCCATCAGGGTACCTTGTGAGGAGGATATAATTATTATTTAGCAGCCATTCAAGTGTTTAAGAGGGGAGGAAGTTTGATTGATATAATCACACTATCTATTATGAACTATGACATCGCATTTAGTGATATCAGTTCAGGGCTGATCAACCTGGATAAGGAATCCCTCGTCATATGACAAACCTACTTAGTTTGTTTCTACAGCCATATTAGCATGGTTAACTAAAGGATCTACATTTCTGGGTTTTTTCGAATGTAGACTAACTATGTACATCTGGAAATATTCTGGTAGTGATTATTAAAGTATATAAAAAGTAATGAAGATGGTCGTACAACTAGACATATTTCGGGAAACATTTATGAAGCCAGCTTCGCTATTTTTTTGTCATTGTTACACAGCATACACACACGATTCACTAACTACAATATTGTCATTGTACATTTACAACAGTAATTGCAACAACCCCTACATGTATGCTATGAAGGTACTGTTTGCTGAGACTTGAAAATTTACTATAGGAAAAAAATGAATGTAAATCATAAACAGAACAAAATGTTTTGAAGAAGAGCACTTTTGTAGTCCAGTTACATTTGTTAATAACTATGAATAGTACTCGATTAATGTACTCACTATTTTTTAATATTCTATGTCTATTGCATACAGGCAATTTTGAACTTTTTTCTATTACAGATGGTTCTTTTGATTAAAAGTACTGTAGTAAAATAACAGGTGACAGTTGATACAATTTGATACTTGATTAATATGTCTACAGTACGTCTGTGAATACTGTAATCCAGAGTAACTATGGTACTTTAGTAATTTAAGGACAAAAAAGTCTTAAAATATTACTTTTTTAATTTAATTTATTTGGACATATAAAATACAAACAATTTTACTGAATTATTAATTCTAGGAATGACTTTCCATAAAGTCCAAAGGGAGACAAGTCTGTTTATGATGAACTAACAAATGTATCATATAATTTAATTATGTATAATATTAGCTTTCAATTAAACATGTATTGTCTCATGCTAAATACCAAAAAAATCATAAAAATATTTTTTTGAAATTAACTTGCCTATTTTGAAGTAACATACAGTAACAGTTATCAACTTGAACATAGAAATTAGTGTATTTAAATAATGTCTACCCATCAGTTTACAGCAAAAAATGATAGAAACACTTCCAGTCACTGGAAGTATTTTATTATTTTTTCTTATAATTTTTTTAGTTTAAAAATCAGGGTACTGTACACACATTTTTTAAATTCAACAATTTTCATGCACAAGTTAATAAGTTGTATGCTTTTGCAATATGAGCAAGTTTATTTCAAAATTATTTTTTTATGATTTTTTGACATTAGCAAGGGACACTGCATCTTTAAAAAATGTAAGAGTAAATTTTAAAGGAGCTATTCAAGTTTGATTGATGGGTTTTTTTTGTTCTATTACAGAAAAGAGATGTAACATTCTGCAGGAATTTTTAAAATACCTCAATCTGAAAAATTTAAGCACCACTTGATAAATGTCACAGAAATCATTAATTTCGTTGCTAAACGCCACTCACAAATAAGCGCCGGTAGCATTTTTAGTATACTTTATTTCAGTTCTGAAAGTTCATAATGCTTAAATTTTCTTTTCTTAGAATATTGTTCACTTCTGACTGCTCAATCATCTAGCTTGTTTTGATGATAATTATGCGCTGATGTATTGCAAGTGAAATAAAAATAAGACATTTATTTTATAAATTTGACCTTATCCGTGTATTTGCTTAGTCTAAGCCTTACAGTGTACTTACGAATAACATACTGTAGCCTAGGCCTAGTGAATACTACAGCTGTACAGTATAATTAAATAAGCCTAGATGACACAACAAAGTATTTTTTCATACGAGGATGCATAAAAACCTAACCCAAATTTACACAGAAATTGTTATGAAAATAGGTGAACAGAAATGTAACTGAAGTTCACCCTCCAGTTTGAGACCATCTTTGGGACCTGAAAATTTGGAGTGGTCTCGCAGTTTGGTGTCCACTTAGACGGTTAAATTTGTGTTAAAAGATTGAAAGTTATTATTTGGTTCTTCAAAAAAATGGTCTTGAATTAGAGGGGTCTCAGAATTACTGTAGAGGGGTCTCGAATTGGTGGGTGCACTATTGCCTATGCATAAACATTGGCTGTTTAACCAAGCCAAAGGATAATTCCTAAGGCTAAATTTTGTTGTTGTGGGAAGGGGGGGGGGGAGAGGCCCTTTCTTTACAATCTGGAGCATTTAAGTTCTAGCCTACAGTAGGCATACATTATTTAAAACAAAACAAATAATTATTATTACAATGCACCTTACATTTACAATATTTAGATTACTAATTATTGTCAATGTACTTTGAATGTACTTGACGTGGTGTAGGAATGTTTCGGCTAGAAACAAGCCTAGTCGTTATATATTTTCATACTCAAAGTACGTTTATTGACTGTTAGCAAAGGTAATAACAACATGTTTTTTCCCTTCAATTAAACAAGGGGATTGAAGGCAAGGTATAACAATCATACAAGAAACATGAGTAATTCTAAATTTAACAGACTTAAAATTCTTACTGGTAACTGATGAGCCCAACAAAGTTCTGTAAGCATTGCATACTGTAGTGTAGTCCTAGTGAACATTTATTTATATAATAAACAAAATGGTTTAATTTCTTGATTTTCTGGGTGTTAAACACGTGACATAGGCCTAGGCCTAGTGGCCGAACTGGTTTTGTCGCTGAAATGTACTGCATTCCTCAGCAATAAAAGCTGTACAGTTAAATTCCTACTTATCAACTAGGCCCTAGGCTAGGAGAGCCCTAGGGCCTAGTACCCTAGACCTATTATTAATATTCCACAAGTAATTTTTCTAGCCGAGCTAGGCCTAGGGCCTATGTTGTTGGTTAATGTTAAAATTTGTATGTAATAATATTTCACTTTAATAAATTCCTCATTACAGATCCATTCTAGCCTTATCACACCACACCATGAACCAACAATGCCAGACCCATGAGACCGCACAGGGGGTGCTAGGCCTAGCCTATGTGGTAAACAATGTCCATCTGACCTGAGTAACTTCGAGTCTGCTCACTCCCACATTTTAAAACACAGCAAGTAGGCCAGCACGTATCGTATGTCGCTAGAAAACAGAAACATTGAGAAATATTCCAGATACTAACCTTCCATCCAGCAGAGCTGTTACTGTCCCCTTTATCTTTAAAATACGGTACATTTTTAACCATCCATTCGTAAATTTGAGACAATGTTAGCCTGTGTTCGAGGGAACTTTGAATCGCTTTCGTGATCAGGTCTGCGTACGATAAATTTCCCCAAGCATTTCTTCGTGAAGTATTTTTCTTATTTGGAGTGGAGGAATCTGGTTTGTTTTCTCCTACTGCAAGTGGTTCCAGTACATCAGGTACTACAGGTTCTGGTGTGAGAGCAGTTAGCTCAGTTGGTGCATGACAATGTTGCGATTGTTCGACACTGGTCTGAGGTGGTTCTTCTTCAGCAATAGCAGGGGAGGCTTCGGGCTTGTTGTCAAGAAAGTCAGGCCTTCGCAGAGGCCAAGTGCTGGAACGTGGACGAGGTTGAGGCTCGAAATTTTGATCGATGTCTTCCATGATATCCCTAAATATTCTATGAAGTCCTATAGAATACAAACTACTACTTCTCAGTCCAGATTTTCAAAATTAACTCGTTTCCAAAGCGGGAGAATATAACTTTCCAATGACGTTACTTTGATCACGCCTAGCAAGTTCCATCCATTTTCTATACAAAATGCTCGCGTAATGACACACCGCGGCGGGTCCTCTCTGATTTCATCGTTCGAAAAATTTGCATACAATCCTGACGTCACAGCCACCTATTAGCAACAGCTACTGCAATATGAGTGGGCAGATAATTTTAATACCCTCTATACTATCTATCGCGTATTTTGGACCGCTATCGACCATTTCCCCAAGTTCATACACACGCACACACACCCATACATACACACACACAGAATTCAGTCATTCATTTCCGCAGCAAATATGGCTCAATTTTTAAAAGGTTTACACAAACTGATGTTCCACAACTATAACGGTAATAGTATTTAAAGACGGCACGTTGTTCTGCTGCCTCGACATGGTTTTACAGCTTTAAAAAACAATTTTCATAACAATACAGGATAATAATATATACTATTAATATATCTGCTAATTAAGAAATGGCCAAAATTTTTTCAACACCACAATAAATACCTAATGAAAATTACTCAGAGATACGCATTTCTTCAGTGAAGACTATATTTACCTAAGAAAAATATTAACGCGTAACATTAATAAAGCCTATTGTTAAAATCATAACCATCGTCCTTATCACCATCGTCACTGTCACGTTGATTATTATGTTCCAATTCTACCAAGCAACAAGATAACTCATCCATTCTTGCAATAAGATACCGGTACTACAACCCAAATGTCTAAATTAATGTTTAATACTTGTCTCTCTGAACTGTAATAATAATAATAATAATAATAATAATAATAATAATAATAATAATAATAATAATATCAATAACAGATATATAATGATTTGTTAACATATAAATGAATGATAGGCCTAATATAATAATATAGGCCCGGTCTATTAATATTTATTTTTGTGTAGATCTAGCGCATAGGTGCGATATGCGTTATATATTATAGTATAACATTAGTGATTATATTATTATATAATACTGTATTCTAATAACATTACGTAAACACTGATATGTGACACTCATCCAATCGAAACACTACAGTTGGGGAAATGATGGTATATTTCATTGTTGTTCCGGTCATATTAATTAATATTCCTTCCATTGCTCAAAGCAGAACGAAATGAAAGTAGGCCTACATTCGAACTAATGGAATTGGCTATATATATGGATATAAATCTACCGGTTGTGACTGTATCCGTCAATTTCCGATGAAGTAGAACACTACTGTAGGTCTACATCCTCAAAACTTATATACAAATACTATCCGTTTTCCTGTGCTAAATACGCCCGAGTATCATTAATACCCTGATAATTTCATAAAGGAAATCGAGTAAATATTAAAGTTAATAACTTTCCGTTTTCCAAGTACTTTCACCGCTGTGTGTTCTCCTCACTAAAAATTTAGTCTGATTTCAATAAATTAATTTTATTTAATGAGTTATAGTAAGTATACAATTAATTGATGAAACCGGGTAAAAAGAGAAACACCGACTCTCTTATTAGCAATTAAAGATTAAAGAAATCTTATGACAACAGCAGCATTTATATAACACAATATGACCTTAGCTGGTGTTTAGATCTTTTTTATTCAATCAACGTTTTTATTGCGAAAAGTTCGTTATTTTCAAGGTGATATTTTAACTCAAACAGTTGTTCTGTGTCTACAAAAGTTACAGTACCGGTTGGAATAACTCTGTCATCTTTCATAACGCCTTGAAATAATAGTGTTTATTTTCATTTCGTTACTGGTAGATTTTGTCAACTCGATTTGAATCGACTGAGTTCAGTGAACGGTATTTTAACTTTGTAAAATAACCACAACAAAAACAATAGTAATAATGAACGTTAAATAACACATTGTATAACAACAGAAAGACTGATAGGAGGCCTCCAGATAAACATGAATGCCTACATAATAAAATGGAGAACAGAGGAGTCGTTGATTTTGAGGATATAGCAAATCACTACATTAGGCGTTCCTGCACAACAAATCACAACCCTCCCAAGACAATGAAATAGATTACATTATTTTACAATGTATAGGCCTATGTCACCAAAATAACTTAACGCGCCCAAAAGTCTCAAAAGTCGTCTTCTAAAACCTTACATTCTCAAGAAAGAACTTTCAGACTACTCTGTGTCACATTCCATAACAATCGTGTACTAAAGGGTTCATTGACCGCTAAAAACCCGCTATAATTATTTGTAAGTTATCCTAACAAAATCTATAATGGTTGTTATTGGGTTGTTGTCAACGAAGCAAGACCTGTCTCTTATACACATCTTGGAAATTCAGTTGCTTCTATGGGATTCGAATTCTTAAAAGCTGCAATTACGGGAATTTTTCTCTTACGGTAACGTTTAAAATTTATATTGCCTACAAATACTGTAGGCCTATCGTATTACCGCATGATTTTCGACGTTATCTCTTTATTGTACCTTGATTGATAAAAAAAAAAAAAGGCATCTTTTTGAAGATATTTTTATATACTTTAATATTATTACTTTCATCTCTATTGCAGAGTGAAACGTTTAAAGTATAGGCCAAAATATTTAACTGAAGAATGACAAGGGTTGTCCGAAAGCTAATATTTTTCATTCATTCTGGTTTATTAATTCAAGCAATCGAAGAATTTAGTAGTCATAAACACTTATAATAATGCGTTTTAAGTCTCGTTCTCTTTACCATCTATTTCTAATGTTGTGTCTGAAATCACTTCTTGTATTGACAAAGACTTTCAAATACCATAAACATATGTAGACCCACGAATTGAAAATAAAATATAAAACTTCCGCATCGAAACTTGATTTTTATGACGTCTGATTATTATCGGAAATGTATTACAACGAATTTAAAATCGACAGTCGTTTCTAGCCAATGCTTCCACGTTAAAATCCTGCCTCATGCGGAAAATTAGAATGGATGGGAGTACAGAGTATCAACGACTCACTGTAAAAACAATTAAAATTAAAATATATAAAGTACTGTAACCAATACGTCATAAAATAGACGCTATCATCATTACCGTAGCCTTAGGCTTTATAAGGTATTCCAATTTGACACAAGACTTGTATTTTATTTAGTCATTCATCAATTTTATTCTCACGTCTAACATATTACATTAAATACCTTAACCTTCGTTTTTCATCAAATAACTAATAATGATTCCACGCAATGTGAGGCCTATAGTACGGTATAAAATCTTATCTTGTGCTGATGCATCTTTGGTTTTAATTTCTCAAGGGATCATAATAATGCAATCAACTTTAACTCACAAATCGAAACAATTATTATTTGTTTTTATTTTCTTTATTTTATTCAACGATCATGTTACAATAACATGTTATAACATTAATCAATGTGTACCAAGAGTTGAGCATTGCATGAGCGGTTCCCTGTATCGCATCCTTATAACAAAATAAATCTAAAGATCAAAACTAGTCCTTGATTCAATATAAACATTGAATGCTAAAATTGTATCTATAGGCCTACAATATAAAAAAATCAGTAAGTCTATATATTGAAAGTATATCAGTATTTTGCCAACATATTATTTTAAGTTATTTTCGTTTTTATAGTTTTAAACCTATTTGGGCCAATAAGTTTGCCGATTTAGGCCACCACACATTATACGTCGAAAATTTGTCACAAAAGGGTATTATTAATGGTTTATAAATATTAAAGAGTGAATATTGTTTGCGAAAATTGAAATCTAGTAGGCCTATTTCAACTAATTAAGGAATGTGAATATTTATGTATTTATTTATTTCTCTGCAATTTGATAGCCTCAATACACAAATGCCAAAATATTTAATCCGGATGTTGGTTAAGTTCCACAAAAAAAATTTGCAATTGAAGTTTCACGGAGGTAGCAATACCCTATGACCCGCAGACAGGAAGTGCACAATCAAAGTCGATTCAGTTCACAATAAAGTTTCACTAAACAATTGAAATGCGGGAAAATTAGCGAGGTAACCTATGACCTTAGCTGGTGTTTAGATCTTTTTTATTCAATCAACGTTTTTATTGCGAAAAGTTCGTTATTTTCAAGGTGATATTTTAACTCAAACAGTTATTCTGTGTCTACAAAAGTTACAGTACCGGTTGGAATAACTCTGTCATCTTTCATAACGCCTTGAAATAATAGTGTTTATTTTCATTTCGTTACTGGTAGATTTTGTCAACTCGATTTGAATCGACTGAGTTCAGTGAACGGTATTTTAACTTTGTAAAATAACCACAACAAAAACAATAGTAATAATGAACGTTAAATAACACATTGTATAACAACAGAAAGACTGATAGGAGGCCTCCAGATAAACATGAATGCCTACATAATAAAATGGAGAACAGAGGAGTCGTTGATTTTGAGGATATAGCAAATCACTACATTAGGCGTTCCTGCACAACAAATCACAACCCTCCCAAGACAATGAAATAGATTACATTATTTTACAATGTATAGGCCTATGTCACCAAAATAACTTAACGCGCCCAAAAGTCTCAAAAGTCGTCTTCTAAAACCTTACATTCTCAAGAAAGAACTTTCAGACTACTCTGTGTCACATTCCATAACAATCGTGTACTAAAGGGTTCATTGACCGCTAAAAACCCGCTATAATTATTTGTAAGTTATCCTAACAAAATCTATAATGGTTGTTATTGGGTTGTTGTCAACGAAGCAAGACAAAAGCAAACACCAAATAATAAGAATAAAAAGGGTGGTCGAAACGAAAGAAAACAAACGAGAAATACCTGAACGATTCGTAATTTCAAGAAGATGAGATATTTAAGAGGTCAGTCGCACCGTGGAAATATCGCCTGTATTTTTCATTAAAAACTCATTATTATTATTAAAGACTGTTCAAGAAACAGAATACGAATTTCGAAGCATAGTTCTTGATCTGGAATTTAGTAAAAGGTCAGACTTTTCCAGGATGTAAAACTGAACGCAGGCGGATTAGTATTTAAATATTATTTCCATGGTTTACGTATAGAACATGGACCGTATGCCTAGGCCTATGTACTTTGTTAACTCAAGCAGTAGGCTTATACAATTTACTTGTGCCCACTAATCCAATGCAAAAGTAATTAATTTGAAGCATTTGTGGTTCATTTAGGTGTCACAGGTTCAGTAAGGCCAACGTCAGAGCCTGCACTGTTATGACTTTATTTGCGCTCAGAGATACCTGTAATCACGGAAACAACGTATGTGAAGAAATAATGTTGTCCTCCAATACTAGATCATGAAAAAGAAGTACTGTATCCCTAATTGACACATTCATAGCCCCGGACCATGCTAGATGCTTTAGTTACTGGAGGGTTTTGCTTATGTGATGTACGGTATATCTTCATGTCCATCAAATGTGATAAATGTCCAGGCAGTGCCATCGAGAAGAGGGGGGGGGGGGCAGGGCCCAAGTTTACCGGCCCATAGAAATTGCAAGTAACATTTTTTAAAATATATTTTTAAAAATAATGACTACCATGGGCCGTCAATAATGCCATCCGTCCCCTAATAACGGCCTCCAGATTGAAAGCCCCCCCCCCCATAAAAGAGGAAAACGTTTGCGCTCGGCGCAATCCTTCTTACACTTCGCGTTCGTAACTCGGGCCCACACCAACCCTTGTCCCAGTTACTGTTTCCCCTCTTGGGGGCCATGTGCCCAGGTTTATGTCTTAATTCCACAAAATAAGTAAATTTTGAGTAATGTTATGAACGAGAATGTCTGTTATGGCCTAGATTGGATTATGGTGACGATGACCTGACGACGTTTCAAAAACCTGCCGAATCCATGAGCAACGGATGAACAGGCAAAGGAAACAATATGATATCGATCCAGCGTGCCTGTTATTCGGCATCTATTCTTTGACTCTATCGTTGCATTCATCAATCCGTGTTTAGACCAGATTCCAAGATCAATGAACGGCATCAATAGCAAGAACAGGAACGTGTTTTTGCAAAGCAACACTCACAATAGATATATTCAACTGATAAACTTCGGATGAAAAAAGGGTGTTGAAAGAACACAAAGTGAAGCTACTGCATTCATTTGCTTTCACTCGATTAATTTAAATCAATATGAAATTGCACCATTTGAACAAAGGAGAACATGAATACAATTGTGTATTATGAGTGTATTCTCATCGACAAAAACGAAAACGTGAAAGGGAACATATTTGTTATTACCATTGTTTTTGAAGAGGACGCAAATTTAACTCGATTATTATACGCTCATTTTCACGAATACAAAGATCGACGACTTCGCTCAAAAGAACTCATTACCTTTTTGCTTTAGATTTTGTTGGAGTCCCCCTGACGCCATTTTTACCACAGAATCTAGGATCATACCAGAACAAACACAATTGCCTGAGGACAAAAATAGAAAAATGAATAGACAAATAAACAAGGGTTGACACAAAACGCACAGTCTCCGTCGGGAGAAGTTCATGTCAACAACCGATTGGCTATCTGACTTTCTTCGCATCTACTTCCGGAAATAATACCTAAGTTACATTAGGCTTATTTCGCGGTTGCAATCTTTTTACAAGATTATAATATACGGTGATTCAGATGGACAGGTCGCCATTTAGGCCTGTAATTTACGACAGTCGAGAATTACTATATAATGAAATTTCTTCAAGAGGTTAACATTGAACGAATGTATGACTTCACTTGACATTGTGAATCTTTATTCAGAATGCGCGAATGGAGGAGGCCGGGTGTGACGAGAGTTGATGAGAACTGCACGAAAAACAAGTCAAATCATAATTCAATCCAACCAATCCAAATCAAAAATATTTTTGCATCTTTGGCGCAGTTGTCAATTCTTGTGAGTAAAAACACGTTCGTTTTTCCAGTGAAAAAGAAGACGTACGAAGTGCCTACATCAACAAACTCGCTTAAAATCGGTAGCCAGTGACGTCAGTCTACGTAAATGTGAAGTCAAATTTCTATACTATAATAATGTTGGCCTGTCAGGTAGACAAATGGGTTACACATCGTATTTGCCGAAGAACTAATAGGTTATGAAATTTGATCCTCCACTCTGAATATCTGATTTCATTGCAATCGCTGATTGCACTGCTTATTTCTATTAAAAATCCATCATTTATCGATTACATTTTAGTTATGGTGCAGTTATCTAAATACTGTACCAGGATGTAACAATTTTGATAGGGGTGCGTCTGACACGGGAAACTACTGTAAATGTTAATGAAAAGATCTTCTTCATCACCAAATTTGGGACAGGACGACGGGACTTGTTTTTAGCTCCTAAAAACCATGAGCAACCTGTGGATTGGTCATGGTGCCATGTTACCGTCATCGTCACAACGATATCCCAAAGACGACTTCATCATCTAGATATATCTGTGGTGTAAGTAGGCCAAGTTTGATAGAAAGACTTACGTCATCTATATACTAGCTACTATAAAACTCATATAATGTTTAAACGTAGCTCTTTAACAACTACTAGAGCGTGTTTTTTTCCCTTCAGACATTTTCAATGGGAGTGGGAGGGGGTGGGGACTGGGGGACAGTTTTTAGATACGCCAGTGCTACACTACTGCTGCTACACATACTACTACTACTATTGCAGCTGCTGTTACTGCTGCTACTACCCACTACTGCTACTTGTGCTTAGTTGGATGCAGAGAGTTTTTTTAATACTTGGCTAGCCAGCTAGCATCGATTCTTTGCAATTAATCAAACATGTTCTAAAAATAGAAACCAGTATGTCTTCCAATGATGCAAACATGAAAGTACATGCGGATTTGTTGTAGTATTATATCATGATATTAGACCCAAGCATTTATCTTGACTTAATCCAAACTGACCCAAAATCTCGAAAATCTCTAGGTTCGACATTTTTTGGCAACATTTTGCTAGCAACAGATGAACCCACGGCTCTACTCAGCCGGCTAAAAACTGAAGGTATCCCTGTGTGCGCACTGAAGTGTGGAAATTCTTACGTAACCGTCCTACTGTCTCATCGCATCTCAGCAGGACTGGAATGCCAGTATATACATTATTATATATAAATATAATAAAGTACCAAAAAGGCAAACTTATTTCCATTGTGATTATTTATATATATTATAATATAAATTTATATACCCGATACCGTATGTCGTTCGGAAATTTAAGTTGTTGGTCCCGTGTGCAATATCTCTCATGATGAGCAGTTAGGACACCCACCAGAAAAGAAGGGGATAGTTTTCGGGTGTACCGTACCTGCCATTTCACCATCAGACCACCAGAAGAGCCCCTCTTCACTGGAATAATACGGTAATCATCTATGGATGTGGTTAACATTTTACCAATGGGGTTAGTGGTGGTTGCAATTAAACCTAGGCCATGATTAAAAACATGCATATGCACTATTCAATTATAAAGAGGTTAACATAGTTGTTTTACAATTAAAAAGCTCTCAAAGATCATGGCCCAGACAATGAACAAACGTATGCATTCCACATTAAACCAAGGTTCATACCCAGTGGTGGCGCCAGCGGAGGGGGAATTTACCCCCCCCACCCCCGTCAGACAAAATAATTTGCCTATGCAAATAACGTTATTTTAAAGGCCATGGCCCAATCCCTAATAATATTGTGATTTAAAAGCACATTTTGGACCACTAAGCCATTAAAACTCTCGGCTCGGACCCCTCCGTCGGACAGGACCCCTTATCGGCAAATTTCTGGCGCCACCGCTGAGCATACCATGACAGCATTTTTTTCTGTAGGCCTTCCAAATCATAATGATTGTTATGGTTATTCGTCATTACGCAACCTTTAAAAAAATTTTACAAAATAAAATGAAGAAGTCGATGACAAATAAGAACATATAAGCTAAGTTTGTTTTTACAGGTGAGATACCTCTCTTATAAAGTAAGATCGAGTACTGTTTTGGCTTAAATATATTGTATTAGGCCTGGGCGTATAAAATAAATAGGCCTGGACACATCAGTAGCATTAACTTTATAAATTCGCAAAAAGACAAACAAGAAATGCGAATATCGAAAGAAGTTTAACATGAGAGAACGAGGAATACGACAAACGTAACAAAATGCATCTGTAGGCCTACTATCCAATATACTGTAATGTACAAACTAACCCTAACATAAGGTACCGGTCTACCGGTCCAAGACAACTTCGATGATCACAATTATCGTCGTCGATGTTGTCACCGTCATCATTTTCGTATTTATCGACGTTTCCATCCACACCGTCATCCAGTGGACTATCTTTGGTGGGGGAGGGGGAGGGGAGGGGTGCGCACGATGTGTAAAAAATACTCATCCCCAGTCTCTTCACCCCAAAATCACACTCAAATCACTCTATTTTGCGAGCTTGAGGCCCCTCACCACGTCATCATCACATTAACATCATCACCATAATAATAATAATAATAATAATAATAATAATAATAATAATAATAATAATAATCTACTACTGTACTACTACTACTAATACTACTAATACTACTACTACTACTACTACTAGGCTACTACTAGGTCTAATACTACTACTACTACTACTAATAATAATAATAATCACCATAATAATAAATATTAGGCCTATTATCAGTATTTCTATAATCAAACATATAAGCAGGCCTAACCATAGAGATAACAAACTATCACAAATCACGAATCTTGGCTACAGACCCGTAGACCCGTGTAGTTACAGAACGAAGGAAATTTGAAGTACTGTAACGTTTATTGAATAACGTGAAATGTAGGTCAGTCCGTTGATCAGTGACGTAATTTACAAGGGACTCTGGGAAAGATGACGACAAGTGTGAACACACAATCAATAGCATGAGATTCTCTACGTAAATACTTCATAGAACAACTTCGGCAGACGATCACTGAAATGCATTATAGGCCTAGAATCCTATTACAAGATCATTAAATTCATTAGATTGTATGTTCGTTTAATTCTTGTGAAATCGTCTTGTAATATGGACAAAAATAACAATAACAGCGTGCATTGGTTTAAAATTACTTCGATATTTAACTCAACTCACCAAGTATATTAATATTTATTTAATTTGGAAATTTAAAAATAGATAAAATCGTCATATTATACGCATAATAATATATATGAACACATATTTGTTATTTATTTAAATATTTTAATATGTTTAAACACTCATTTAAAAATATTTTGTATTCAGTAAATAACCATAAGAAAAATAATACACTTTCTATTCCATAGGAGCTATGCTGAATTGAATACCGGTATTAAATTTAAAAATTTAATTTTTATCTAATGCAAAATCTTAAAAAAATGCACACATTAAATGAAATGAAACAGGAATACCGTAACATAAAACACAGAAAATCTGTAAACAAAACTTAAAAATTAACACATCAAGAACAACATTTGAAAAGGATATTAAGTGTTGAAATGCGGGGATCACCGAACTGATGGGTGTGCCCGAGGGACAGCCTTACAGAGTCAGAGAAAGCTGAGTATACCCTATAAAAGCGAAAAACAAACTCCAATACCAGAGTAACCTCATTAATTCCAAATCAAAAGCCAATTGGAAAAAGATGGAGAACAGATGATCGGAAAATTTGTTTTATTTATATTCTATTTTTTATTTATATTTAATATGATTTATTATCGTCTTTTAAAAAATATAATCAGGCTATAGTAACGGTAAGGGTATATAGATTATAGACCGATCCATTCACAGTGATTAATCTTCCTCTGCAGACGCCATAGCTATGGAATCGATAGGGAATTCTTACGCATCATCTGCTACAAAATTTAAATATCGGAATTATACGTACATTATTTGTTTCATCGGAATCTGCTCTTAGTACCGCACTTCGCATCACCGTACATGGACCTGACATACACACGGGGAGCCCCAATGATGTCCCCTGCAAAGGTGGCGCCAATGGAGAGCACCTTTTTCTAAATTGGATTTCTCGATATTAATAAATGGTTGGCACAAATTAACGATGTCGACTGACTTTATTAACTTTTTATACACTACATTGTGGTGACACAAAGTAGTATAGGCTTAAGCCATACAGCCAATATATATAGCCATAGGCCAACATAACGATTCATTTCAGCTCGATGGCTCCTATGGTTTAATGAAGACCAATAATTAATAGTATTGTCCTTTCATATCGTATCGTAGACACAGACGCGTCTTTGACATTGTATTTGATATAGGATTAGTCCTATGATGCGCTACGATATAATGTCATCCCTTTATCAACAACTTTACAAGAAAGTCAATTTATAAATGATAACCACCTGTACAGATGTTAGGTTTTTACTTATTAAATTTCCAGGGGTGGCGCCAGGATTTATTCTTATACACATCTAGATGTGTATAACGAGGTCCCCGACGAGGGGTCAGATTTCCCCTACGAATGCAAAGTGGGCGTGGTCGAGCTTCGATTAAACGGTGTCGATAGCGGTCCTGGGGGAAAAGCCCCCGAAACTTTTGACAATTTAGGGGTTTCAAATGCTTATTTAATCGATTTTATAGTCTACTAATATGTAGAAAATACTGTACATATAATTTTTTATTTCTCCCCGACGAATGTTGCTTTTTCTCCCCGGGGAACCCCCACCCCCGCTGGAAATTTATAAATAGACAGGACCGTGGCATACATATAAGTATGGTACAGTAACGTTATTGGCTTTTAATTGAAAATTTTGTACCGGAATAAGAACATGCCTATTTTTCTCGCCAATTAACAGACAGACACTTAGACATTATAGTCATATCTTTCTCATGCTTGTATGTTAAAAATTCAACAGTGTCATATCGAAAAGTAAATATTTATTTCGATCTAAGTCTTAAAGCCTAGTCTAGTTATAACTTATTTTCCTTTTAAACGAGGAATTTCATGCTTTAATTAAATTCGTTAGTCTTTTATGTTACAAGTTGATATCTAATGCAAGTTAAATTTAACCGGGAACTGTACCGTACATTACAGCTCTCTGGTTTAACACTGAACATTTATTTTATTTATTTATTTTATCCATTCCGGCAAAAAATACTGTAGGACAAAAGAACAGACAAAAAGATATAACAGCTGAGGAGAAGAAAAGCGTCGCTGTCACCGGTAGGCCTAAGTTATGTTTCTGCAGAATTAGGCCCTACACATGAACAAAACACAAACAATAAAATATAGGCCTATTACAAGATAAATTTAAAAAACATCTCTATGACACTTATAATATTACGTTAATTTTTTTTCAATGAACCATTAACGAACCATTATCCGATCTCACTAGTGAATCGAGAAGGAATACAACATTTTAGTCCTATCGGTATTGGAGCAATGCCTAAATATTTCATAACGGTGATAAATTTCCAGCAAATTATAAATAATAGGCCTAGATTGTTTAATGGTGAAGTAAAATAGAAGTGACCGTGGTGTGTTCACGTAGTTTCTTCCCGGAAAATTCGAAATCACGTGCCGAAACTATATTATTATTATTATTACAATTACAATACGTGCTTTAATATATTATGCAGGAACTAAATATAGACCTAACATTGAAGACAGAGTCTGGTACGTCACTTCCGTTTCTAAATTACGACCACCGCGAACTACTTTCTTTCACATGGTTGCATCGATTATCGCTCAGAATATCCGCAATTGGACCCGCAAATTGATTCGATCGATGTACCACCAGTCTTCTACCTAGACCTAGTCATTTTTTTGTTTAGGTTACGTTCACACTAATCCAATTGCGACTTCGACCGCCTTAGGATTGAGGTGAAGTAATGATTATTTTAACGCTCATGGAACCAAACGAATATTTATCGGTATTGAATAAACCTACGGTAACAGAATAACATGAAGCCCAGAAAAAAAAATCATTTCGAATAATATATGTAATTTGTGAAAGTTATCAGATACATAAAGTTGTTTCATTAGCTACGTTACATCTAAACACATTTAGGACTATAAATTAAATAAATTCAACAGTGATGGTTTTGCAGTCAGATCAGTATTGTGATGACATCAAGTAACTAGAATGTTAAAAAGTTCGTAGCTTCACGTTTACATTTGGCGTAGCATTGTATTGTTTAAAAAGATGTAGAAGATGTAGGCCCACTTGTCTTACAACGGTAATGCATACCGCTATTATGGGAGCAATTTTTAAAATTATTATCTTTTATTATATATTTGAACTGGAAATTTTAATGTGAATCGCCAATGTCTGATACATGATCGTTTTTTTTTTTTTAACATGGTCAGGTTATGATTAAATCGCAGAGGCGTTAGCAATACCACAATTGTAATTAAGCCACTGCTTAGAGTGGCTAAGTCTACAGATCTGATGACGTAAACATTTCATATATGATTTAGCACGATTTTTTTTTCTTTGTACATTTCTGACCATATTCGCCGCTGAATATTGACGCAACACTCTACCTTCCAATGGCATCGAGTTCAGAGAACCCATGAGCGTTTCTTGGAACCGTGGTATACAATTCGCCCTAAAGACGATTCTTTCCACTAAAGTTTAAGCAAATTATGACGTCATCATTTGTTACCTTCAATCTAAGTTTTCTATACTTTTCTATATACATTTTAAGCGACGCTCAGGTAATGACCCGTAATTACCTGAGCGTCGCTTAAAATGTTTCGAAAGTGGTCCAGGGGGGGCGAATCTCCCGAAAATTCTTTATAAGGCTTATTTAATTGATTTTTCAGTCTACTAATAGGCCTATATAGAAAATACATACAATTTTTTTTCTCCCCGACGAATTGTGGTTTTCCTCCCCGACGGAGGAGGGGGGCGGCGAGCTCTCTCCGATGGGGCCCTGCCCTCCCCCGGCCCCCCGCTGGCGCCACCCTGATTTCCTCCCGTCTCAGTGTAATACTGTATATTCACCACCGGGCGTGGTGGCTACTACGCCTATATAATACTGCAGTTAACGAGTGTCCACGCAACCACCATACATTTATTTTCTTACTCAACCAGGAAGATAATTCAAGTTGATTTTGCATGCTTTTATTTTATGAAATGCTGACATCACGTGATACCGTAAATGAACAAGACAAAGACAGTACCGGCATATCGTAATACGATTATGATCAGTGTTGCCCATGCCACGTTTTGGGTAAATGCATTTTGTAACCTCCTTCATTAATTTAGTCTTTATATCATTACAAATAAATATGTATTCATTCACACGTAAACTAGATACGGGGTTTAAGGGGTTCGGACGAACCCCTCCCCCCTCTGTGAAGAAACAACAAAATACTACTGGTCATGGCTTACAAAAGGCATGCTAACCTTCCAATTAGGCATAGTCATGTAGCAGATCGGACAAATTAGGCTTAGCCCAACTAGTTTTCAATTGAATAATATTAAAAACACTGTTTTTGGTTCGACGTCGTACTAATTCATTCTTCATGCCTATCGGTTCATTAATCCATGGAAGAAAGACTACGTATCCAACTAGGCCTACTCAATATTGTTGGAATATAATAATATATTGACTATGTCTTTGTTTTTTTTTTCTCTCTCTATGTACAGGCCTAAGAATTAGATAAAAATCACCTGACCTTTTTTTAAGAGAGGGAAAACCTCGAAGTTTGAAGAAATAAAAGGTCATTAAAAGACACCTTAGAAGTAGGGAAAGCTCATTTCCGGCCATCTAGGAATCACAATTTTCCTCTGCCTCAAAAACGTAGGCCAAGGGAACTTTCGATAAAAAGGCCAAATCATCAGGCTGCAAGGGGCGGCCTAATGCGCTTTTCAAGTCAAAATATAGCGTAGAAGAATTAATTTGGTGTGACTGTCATCAACGTTTACAAATTATATACTAGCCTAACTATAGACAACATTTAGCGGGTTAAAGTCCCAACGTACCGTACAGTGATTAATTGGAGCGTCAACATTCATCATCAATATAATCTGGTCAAGGTTGGCCTACCACACAAACGTGTTAGTGGGCATGTAATTACCTGTGTTAACAATGATATAATTTTTAGGTCTGACCTACTTTTTAAATATGCCTATACTGTAGTATAGGGAAATAAAAGGACCACAATAGAAATACAATAAGTTTGCCCTTCCGGTGTGTTTTTATCCATGTTATTATTTTTTATAAAATTCAGAATAAAGAAATAAAATTTTGCTTTTTATAATCTATTCAGGAAGGGAAACGTTTTTTATCACATTTTTTGTACAAAAAATAAAACTGAGATTTTGTATTTTATTTTCAGAAGGAAAATGTTTGAAATATACTTCAGTTTTCTTTTAAAATTTTCAGAAGTTATTTAATTTGTTGGGTGGCTTTCATGCTTGCGACCTCTGGTCTTGACGAGAATCTCCCTACAATTTCAATTTTCTTTTATACTTATTTGTAATTTGATAATAATTTGTAAGATTGAATAAATTGATTTGTGATTGTTGTTCGGTTATATAGGAATAGTTTAATTTGAAAATAATGTCGAATCGGATAAAGGAAAGCCAAAAATTACCTAATAAGCCCAAGTTACCCCATGTTTTTCTTTCCCCCTTTTACTTTCCAAAAAAGGTTGTGGAGGGGGAGGGGGCAGATAATGGGTTAAATTCCCGACTCGCACCAATGAATGAATCTTGATTTACGTCCTTCATTTTACAAGCTATAACTCACTGTTGATGGGATCGACAACAAAGAATCTTTATAAAAAGACTAGAGGATGCAATGACCAGGTCTTTCTGACGAAATGATATGTAGCGATTGTGGTTCGGGTTATGAAAATACTACAGTTAACAACACCTGCATAGCTAGGCATTACCGATCAAAATTTACATCGACCACTAACCTACAATCAGGAAACACGCGTGTGTGGATTAGTAGCGGCAATGGATTACTGTAGTTGCTAGGGCAATTATTCTGCTGCTGGCCTACTGATTTCAAATATTCCGTTTCTAAACGAATACTCTATATTATCATATTATAGACCTTGGGTATATTTTATTATTATGTTCGTATTTCAACCAAGGTGAGGTATAAAAAGATCGAACATGAAGCTACAAATCTAGGGGTGGACCAACGTTTCGGTATATACAACATTTTTCATTAAAAACAGGAAAAAGTCAAATAGGGAAAAAAAACGTTCCACGCGAGCTCCTCACTTAATTCTGATCAAAGAGGTATTATCTGCCATCGGAATTAAGTATTAAATTAAACAATTTTGGTCGAAAGACTCGACATTCTTTCTTTCTACCATATTATCGGTCATCAGAATGAGGTGGATTTTCTACGGTCGGCGAAAGGGGCGCTTGTCACATTTGGAATAGCAAGTCTGCCGGTAATTATTTTCAGGATATTAAATGCCGACTTCATAAGATGGCCTTTGTATCAGATTAAGAATACGTTAATAAATAATAAATACATTGAACATTTATAATACACATGTGAAAAACACGATTTAGTCATTGGTGGTTTTAAATATTACTTGGCGGTTTTAAATATAATATTTCATCTGTATAAGAAAAAATATGTTTTGAGGATATTACAGGATTCTTACATTGCCTGTTGACGAAATTATAACCGATTTTTGTGACTGGAAAAGCATCATAATGATATACTTATCTTTAATATTTTACACTTCAATAGTAACTTTAGATTTTTATGAATTTTTCTCACGCTGTCCGTAATCTTCTTGCAGGGCAAGCTTTGCCTTGCTCCGGAAAAGATTCGTCGGGGGACATAACGCCCCTCTAAAACCTTCGCGCAACCACCGCCACCCCCCCCCCCCAGCAGCCCCATTTCAAGACTTCTAGATACGCCACTGATTATATAGAAATAATATATACAGTGATTGTAGGCCTATACTAACATCATTTGTTATTGCGATAATCACTATATTTAACATGATGATGGTGTTCCACAGGGCGGAAGAGGTCAATTCAATCATCATTACCATCACAATAATCATCGTTATAAAGCTACTCGGAACCAGGGAAGAAATTTTATTGGGTGTTGTGGAGCTAACTATTGGAACTCCCTTCCTTTGACTATTAAATGCAGTGCGGATTTGTCAACTTCCTCCTTTAAAAGGAAGTTCCATCTCCTTGATGTGGCCGGTACACATAACATTGTTTGATATATTTGGTTGTTCTCGATAGTGCTTCTTTTCTAAGTTATCTACATAATGATATATTTTTACATCGTTTTTAAGGGAAAACTATTAAAATTTAATGATATATTTTATACCATATTTAAAAAACTATAAAAAAATTCATTAGCCATTTTTAAAGTTTTTTTTTTTATTTTATTTTTTTTATGAATATTTTGTTTTTGGTGTTTGCTCTGCTTTGTGTCGTTTTTGTAACTTGTTTGTAACTACTGTCATAATCACCATCACTCTCATCATCATCATCATTATCAAACATAATAATAATCATAATCAGATAGGCCTACGGTGTTTTGTTAGTCGTCGTCGCCGTCAACGGTATAACTACATGCAGAAAAAAAACCCATCTCTACAACGCCTAAAACCCGATTACCAAGATAACACTAATATAGGTCATGTTTGTATTTCAGGTGTAGGGTCATTCTGGTATATTGGAACTTTAGGCCAATCTATATTTAATGACAATTCTGAGAAATAATTAAATAACAAAAACACTCGGTGTTATAGTGACGGCATTTTTATGCATGCCAAATAGCAATAAACGTCCTTTTCGATTTTTAGAAAATATCTGGGTTGAGTTTGCTACAATGTGATCGATGTGTATATTGATCCATATTGATTAGTTATATATCATTCGCCAGACATATTGATTTTCATTGGCTAGACTTAAATTTGTATAATTTCAAACTTTACGCCGAGACTTGCTAAATAATGTAGGCTACACTCTGTATAGCTGATGCTCAACGCTAGAAAAGTGATTATGGTTTGAATTTCTGAGTGTATGAGGCTAGAGTCTGATATTTTCTATGTTATTTTTACTTGTTTTTATACGCGTCGATAAGGTGTTGGCTGTTCACACTGTGTGAATGGAAAACAAGAAATGTTCAAATGCAAGTCGAGGATCAACTGATCAAAAAAACTTCTTTGAATCTCGATCCATTATAATATTTTACATATTGAGTGTAAATAGTCTGCTTCTAAAATGCGGGCCTGCAGATTTACTGCTTCACCTATTTATGAATAAATTAAATCTAGACTTTTACTATTTTTTTATTTTATTTTATAAAGTAATAATAATAATAAGATGCCAAATGCAGTGGCTCCAGAAATTTGTCAACACAGGTTAAAACAAGTACGAGGTTGCCAGAACTCAGGGTGAGTATAACACCCGGTTGGGGCTTTGTTGCAATCACGGGGAGGGGTTTCGCCCTGATCCCACATCCACTCCGCAGCTGGCCAATACATAGCTTAGATCGTACTACTAAACTTAGCTGTACGATTCTTCAACTAGTTGAATGGGGCAGGGTGCTAAGACCTGACCCTTTAGACCCCCAATCACACTTAAGAGTTACGTCGGCCCTGGGCCAGCAATAAATGTTAATGTAAGCCGGCCCTCAGCCGACCTAAAGTTAGTCCGACTTTTGAGTCGGCTCAGGTCCCGCAATGCGGGATCTGGGCCGACCCAACTTTATATTTGAACGTACTGTAACCTTCAACGTTAAATGCCGGCCTATTTCGGTAGCGACACACCAGAAATAACTCCGACCTCTTCATACTTAAATTTGGAAACTTAAATTAAGAATATGCAGCCTAAACTAGAGTGTAATAAATGTATTTAAAATCAGTGGGACTATTGTCACTCTGAACCTTAACCCGTCATTCGCACGTATTTTTTACGTGCGCTATTTTCCAAAAAGCATGGGCTTGACAAGAAAGGTGTTAAAAGAACCAGTCTACACCGCCTCACGTCACTACCAATTAGGCATAGTTAATATGTCCTATCTGAACATATTCACTGATATGATGGCGAATGGTTTCATGAGAGATCAATGAAGATAACCTACATTTTTTGCACGATGTTAATGCATTAATTAAGGGGATTCGTATTAGTAATACCGTTAGAGGCCATTACGTAATAGGACTATTTCTACACGTGCACCTAAAACTTTAGAAGAAATTCATGATATACTGTAGCAAAGAGGTGAAAAAGAAATTGGATGTAGGCATAAAGATCTTAAGGACAATAGTGGCGGATTCAAGGGGAAGGGGGGGGGGAAGCCGGCCCGGGCCCCCCAAATTTTTGAAAATTGTAGAAAATGTGAGAAAAAAAAAAGAAAATTCAAGACCTATATCACAGTAGGGGAAAAAATGGTTCATTGAATAAACACTGAATACATTTTTCACAACCTTGGCATTACCTTACAGACGCGTGTGAATGCTTTTTATCTCGGTAGGAATAACTCGGGAGATCGCTCGGTTACAATTTGTTACTTTTTGTTAAATTTAACTTCACGTGTGAATCGGGTATTATTGTATCTGT
>NW_022683022.1:813130-856876 GCF_011630105.1 Anneissia japonica | reverse complement strand
CGCCCCCCCCCCCCCCCACTCTATTTAAAATTAATTGATTCGCCACTCGGCAAGTTCCAAGAGTGTCATTAAGCTTGGGAGTTCACGGGGAAATACATTTCTCGCACTAATCAGAGATCATTACTGGCCTACTGAGAGCACGGATTTCCATCCATTGATGATGAGCGAGACCGAGTGTATTCATTTCTAAACCTTAATGAGGTATATCAATAACCGGGCTGAACACGGTTGCTAAGTTGCCAATGAACAACCCTCACAACCAACCACTTGTTAACTTACGTCAATATATAACCATGAGAAAATAAATGAATTAATATACTAATTCACAAGTGAAGCAGGACTTTATAAGATTCAGTGTAGGCCTAATGCGACGTGTTGCGGCGGATGTGAAAATGTTGCTCTAGTAATCGCAGATGGACGTACAGCCATAAAAATGGGGATCACGAAGGGGAAAGTAGTCCGCCACCGTACTGTAATGTTTTTTGACCTATTTTACAGTACGGTAAACTGTTTTTGGGAATACAAATTATAGATCAGAGAATCAGATATCACGATAGGTTTATTACCATAAACGCTTTGGGCGTTTGTCTACACAGCAGAAGATCGCGGTTCGAATCTCGTTCTTTTCACACTCTCAGATTCCTCTTCTGTATTCAAAATGTATGTAGAGTAATATACGGTAGCATTCGCAAGACGGATTAGAGTTCTTCTATTAAAAACATAAAATACGAAATTCAATAATAATTTTGATTAGACATTTTACGTATTTTAAGTAGGCCTATCCATTATATTTCAAGTGGCAGATCGTGAAATTATTTCTAATCAAACTTAGACCTTACTTCATTTTTACTATTTTTCTCTTGTATATCATTGAGTACTGCACTCTGCTGACGGCAGTTTTTCGTATTTTTTTATTATTATATTTTCATATTTGCCTGTATAAATATAGATATGTGAATCGATGAGATTGAACATATAATAGACCACAAAACATCCAACAGCAACACTGGAATGTCTATTCTCTAAAATGTTTTTTTTTTTTTTTTTGTTACAGAAAGTTGTATTTTATTGAAAATGAAATCATTCCTTCTGCGATTAAATTAAAAATAGGCTCCCAGCGGGAGCGTGTGTCAATGCCTTGACATGTTTTTGCTCTGCTACTTTTAACTCATCCGTGCTTTCTGTGTTGGTATTCTCAAGAATAACTTTACAGGTCTATTACCATGCGACTTTTTTAAGTGAACATTCTAGGACGTACAGGTATTGGCTAATTTTTATCTTTAGCTCATAACCCATCCTATCGTTCCTGAATCGGATTTACTCTACCCAGGGAGTTGTTGTCGCTATAACAACTCCCTGCTCTACCGGATTTACTCTTACAAGGTCAAGTGCCAGACAACAAAGTGTCTTCTACCAACCTGGGGAAATAGACACAAAAATGAAGTCTTTAATGTTTGAATGCGCCGAACCAGTTCCGTACGTGGTGCTATTTAAATATTGCCAATAGCTCGTGCGCTACCGTGCGTCAACGGAATGGTTTATATTTGGACACTTTGATATCCTGATGGCCCACCTCCTCACGTAACGACATCAATGTCAAAACTACAAATCGAACAATTCCTCTGACTATTTACGATTTTCCCATAGAAGGCAATGTTAAGTAAAGTAGCGAAGACTTGAAATGCAGAAGAAGATTTATGGTTTGGTAATGGAATGAGGATAGCGGAGGATGAGAGGGTAAAGCCTGACATTTTGGTTATTAAAGATAATTTTTCGACAAATGAGTTTTGCTACTTTAGAGCAGAGCATTAAGGTCGAGTTAGATGACAGTTGGATCGGTGGATGATTGATGGTTGGGGTCAAGTGATGTCTACGTCATAGTTCCATTGATGTTAGAGTGACATTAGGAACGTGGGGATATATCGCTAGATATACTGTATTCTGATTGTAAAATATAAGCTCGGACTCGCCAATTCAATCCGTTGTACTTTACATCGATCCTAGAGGGAATTCCTGTCAACTAGCTTGAAGACAAATGATTTTATATCTGTCTCTTATACACATCTAGATGTGTATAAGAGACAGGCCCTAGCTTTTAATGGGGTATATTAAGAAGATGCCTAGATCTAATTCAGACGGAGGACGAGATATTAGACAAAAATCAGGTCTCCAGTAGTAGGCCTAATGTGTCGTATGCTAACAAATTAATGCAACTAAAGCTAAAAGAGCCATCCAAATCATTTAAGCTATGGGAGAGCACTGATAAAAACAACAGAGATCTCTTCGGAGTGGCAAAGTCATTAAATGGTAAATCGACAGGTTAGGAAAGCTCTAAAGGAAGGGACAGAGGTCAAAGACAGAAGGAATTGCGGGAATCTCTACGCATTTCAAGAGGAAGCTTCGGTTGTGCAAGCAGATTCTCCCTATGATGCAGGAGCCAGATATCAACCTACAGAAAGTTAAGAATGCAATAGGTTTATGTAAACTAAACGAGCAAGAGATCAATAAAGGGCATATTAGCAAATGTCAGAAAAATAGAATGCTCTAAAACATGCCAGAAAAAATCCTAAATGAGAGTCTCAGACGAAATCTTCAGAAGAGGCTTGCATGCCCACCCACATTCTAATCACATCTTAATCTATATTAATCACCCTTAACCCACACTCAGATCACATTCACATCATAATGTTAGATTTCTGAAATCGTTTTAGCATCAGCAACACACATCGATTTTGACGGTGCATTCACAAGACTTGCAGAAATCAAACCAAGCCACGAATACCAAAAAAAAAAAAAAAAATCTTATTTTCTGATAATTCATTTATTTATATACTACAAAGATGGTAAACAGTGATAACCCACTTAACATTTGAGCAATTGCAAAATTGAGGGACATAAAAAATGTCAATTCTAAGAATATATTTGTTTATAAATCATTTATTTATTACCATTATGGTCAACCACTAATTCATCATCTATTGACATTTTTCACCTCATCACACTAACACCACCGGCGACATCGTCAACATCATCGTCATACACACAGTCTTAAAACATCAACCACAGCTACCAACATCAACATTCATTATCATCTACCAACCCATCACCACCACTCTCACCGCCACTACCAGTAACACTGGCATCGTTGTCGCCATTGTCGTCACTGTGATGATCGGTAATTGTAAACATTACCGTTGCCACTGCGATACTCACTATCAGCAACATCATTAATGTTTTTCACATCATCTTCCTCCTCATCATCATTTTCGTCATCGTTGTCATAATAACATCCACAACCACCACTGACTGCCATCATCGTCATTTATTAACCACCACCACAGCCATCATCAATTACAACCTACAGTACCACCACCATCATCATAATGGACAACACACACACGACCGTCATCATTCACGACTATCGAAGCATCATCTCCAAACATCACCCACCAATGCTCCATTACCATCTTCAACACTGCTACCGCTGTTTTCATTATCACCACCGCTGTTTTCATTAGCAATAGTAATTTTACAAAAATAGTAATTTGACATTTTCATTGGAATCTTTAGTAGTAATCAGAATGGTTCTCAAAATCACACTCAGAAGTAATTTAATTCATTTAATGAGGTGCATATACAGTACTGTATTTAACTATTCAATTCAATTCAAAATATAAACCTGCTTTTACAACCTCTTTATCCTAATTTTTAATAATCATACTTGTGTTGTCTTAGGCACTATCAAATCAAACATTTATTTTTGGTGTACGGTGGCATTGTGCACACCAGAAGGCAGATGCTACACAGAGCACTTCAGATGAGTTGTAGGATACCACTGAGCCTTCCATAAGGATGGTGCCTGAAATGCCAGTTGCCATGATGTCGGGCAGAAAGGTGGTACTTCGTAGGGTGTAGGAAGTAATTAGGAAGCTTTCGATTTGTGCGATGAGGCGACGCTATAACGGAATCACTCATGCCTGAATGTCCTACATTCCCTACGTAGATTTGGCGAAATTGCGTTCCAGAATCTGCTCGATGAGGTGACCTTAACGTTCTCGCATGCGCAGATGACTTTTAGTGACGTCATTACGTTGTACGTTCTACCATCGTCGTGCAATTGAAAGCTCCTTACTGTGGCTGCAATAAAATAAAAATGTTTATTTACTTATGTTTATTTATTTGTATCTATCTATCTATATTGATCTGCATTTATTAATGTGAATGCATAATGTAAATCTTTATAAATGTTAGTAAAAGAAATATAATATGTAACTATTTTATTAATAACTTAATTTTTGCATGGGCTGAACATTTGGTAAGGTTTACAATTGTTTGGAGGCTGGAAAACCATCCAATGTGTAATATATTCACAAACACAACAAATGACCCAACTGTTTTAGTGACAGGCACTCTTAGCAAGCAGATTTCAGGAGATTGATTTTAGGTAGGGAAATTTTGGAAGGGAAGTTTTAGAAAGGAGTTATAGGAAAGTGATTTTTAGGGAGAAGAAGTTTAGCATGGTGAGTTGTAGGGATGTGTGTTTTAGGAATGAGGAGTACTGTATTTAGAATGAAGAATGTGAACATGCTAACATAAATTTAAACTCCCCCAATCAAAACGTTCTCTGAGATGACAGTCCCTGCAAATAACTATTTCAGAAATTATATATTATTAGAAATATGATTCTTGATGGCATTAGACGGTTAACAAGCAATTGATTTGTGTCTAATGACTCTGCCCAGCATGTCAATATGATATGATTTCTGCACTATTATTACCGGCTGCTACTCCACTGGGACCGTGGCCTAGCAATCTAACCTAGAATGGACAAAGGTTGCTGTCCAACCACAAGCGACTCACTCAAACACAAAGATCAACTGAAAGTACGTAGGACTTGACATAAAAAAGCACGGCCAATATATATAATAAAAAATTTTCACATAATACTAAAACATTCTATAAGAAACCACAGTTATTGTATATTATGTCTGGTATGTCATAATTTTGAAATTAATCCTTTCATGATTAAAATGTGAACATCCATCCTGATGATTAGCAATGATTCAACATATTTCCAACAACAGGACTGATTTTTGAGCACTGGCCTAGAAAACAGATGTCAAGCATAATTTAAACTCATAAAAATCACAAGCCCCTATAGATCACTCGGACAAATGAAGACTTAAAAATTTATGATATATGCTTGGAAGTTTTTATTTCTAAAACATAAACATACTTTTATTAATAATAATAATATTATAATAATAATAAATATAATAATAATATTAATTTAGGAAACACCAATATCATTAAACGGAAGTAAAAATCAAAGTAGCTGTGATTGTTTAGATGTTAAAAAAATGCGTTTTGATTTGGTCTTAAAAAAACTGAGGGTGATTTGGTAACTGCTTGATACCATACTAAAGATGACTCACTAAAGATCTTGTTTTACACGCAATTAATTGTTATTTTGTTTAAATTATAAAATTGATTAATTAAATAAATAATTTAATATCGTTTTATAACTTAGATTCACCACAGGATGATCATAACACCTGTTGTGAGTTAAAGGGCCTTTTCAACAACTGTATAAAACAATATCACAATTTATAATGAAATACTTATAGAAAAAACCTGTAATGCCTTTTTCTAAAGAGTTATTCTTATCAGAAACTATTGTTAGATGATTGTTGGCGTATTCGCACAACTGAATGAACGAGGTTGATGCTACGAGTTTTGAGCTTTGTTAACTCAAAGCCCTAGACCTGCCATCCTCAGTTTACATGAGAACATGAATACAACATTAAAAAAATACGATAAAAAACTGAATCAAATGTATTTATAAAATGCAGTCACAACATCAAAATGTACACTGATTTTGACAGTGGTAGTGTAGTCTCTTGTTACTATACATTTTATTAACTTATTTGTCATAATTAGATACGAGTTAAATATCTGCTAATTAAATATATTCCCAAACCCATCCCAACCCACATAAAAAAATTTGGAAATTGTTGAAGGAAATATTTATTATATTAATTTATGTTGGATATGATAGGGAATTAAATTCAAATTTTGTACTATTTAGATGCTTATTTGCCAATTTAAAAGTGCAATATATTCATCGAATAACAAATCTATCCATCTAAAAGAAACACATATGCACGATTAAAATTTATTAGAAATAAAGGAAAATAGAGAAATCAGTGCAAGATCTGTCGAAGACATTAATGGCGTTAACATGCGTAACAGCAGACTTTAAATAGTTACAATTTCTTAATGACATTTAACTAAGTTTTAATGTGTCAGGCTGATAAAAAGAAAAAAAAAAAAATTGGTTGGGGTTGTTAATCCTAAGTTCAAAAGTGATTATGATATTGTACATTTATTTCAATAGTTAGTATTCTATGCTTTTACACTTTTCTTTGGTTTACCACAAATACAGATTTTGAAGTTCTGTTCACATTATCAAACTTTCAAAAAACGGTTGTATGCCCATATTTAGTCATAATGTGCCTATATATAGTCATGATGTGATGTCATCATGACCATATTTAGGCATGTCACATGTTATTATCTACTACAGTCAAATTTGAAAGTCTGGACACAGCTTAAGAAATGGTAAGCCTATACCGGATTCATACAGCACAATGGAGCAAAATGTCAACAATTATTACACGGCTATTTCCCATAATTTACATCAATAAAAAGCCATGTAAAAATCTAATTAGAAGTGTAATTGAGTCAGAAACAAACATAGCATTTGCCTAGTGAAAAAAGACTATGTGGGATCAGGGCTATCAATATTAATGATGTCTCACTCTCTATAGGTAAAATAGTCACTCTGTAAAAATTTGTTTTGTGAAACACTAAGTAAAAATAAGCATAAACCTATCAGACATAAAAATGGATTTCTGAAGCTCTGCGCACACTATTAATTTTTGTGTCAAATTTGTCTAATGTGCCCATTGAGCACTTTTCTTTTGCATTATAATGTATATTTAAATATCAATAATAAAATAAATTCCTCGTCACAAGGACCATCCTACATTTAATTAATTTTTATTCATTTATTTGTTTATTGAACATATTCATGCAGGAACATGTCAGAAGGGTGTAACAACATATTTTACACACGCTCCAGTTTGGCAATATACATATAAAGTTTAGTAATAAATACATAAATCACATACCACTACAAAGTAAAATACAGTAATTTCTGAAATTCAAAAAGTAGAGCACTTTGTTAAAAACATAACAAAAATGAAACATTTTATGAGCCGGATGGCAGCTTCCTCTTATTTTCTCCACACACTTCCTATAAAATGAAAAGTAAAGGCTTGACCAATCATTTTTTTTTTTTATGGGAGGATTTAAGGTGGGATCAAGAAGAAGTAATACCAACATAAAAAACAAATTCCCTTGTGTAGGAGACACATAGGTGGTATATGTTATACACAGTTCAAACCACAGTTGTCTATTAATTATTTCAGAAATGCAAAGTTAATGGAAAAGAGTAAAATAAAATGTTTACCACATGCAATTATCAATTTGATAATGAAAGCAACGTCAGGCAACACGGAGGAACTTTTAATTAACAGATAACTACCTGATGTCTGTTACGTTTCCGCAACATACTTAGAACTATGAGTACGGGAAAAATGCACAAGGATGGCTGAAACAAAATCTATTATTATTTTGGCACCTTATGTTATCATTATGTATCTGGACATCTCACAGGTACTCAATATGCTTAAAAATTTAATATAAGGCCACTTTTGAGAAAAATATTGAACTTGGTTTGGGATTTAAATCAACAAATTACTACATTTCCCATTGTTATTTTTTGGTGAAGCTGACATAGTCAGTCATTAAACCAATCAATCAATCAATCAATCATCAGTTTTTACAACGTGCTGAAAGCACAGCAAGCCATATTTGGTTTGTCTTTAAAAAAAAAAAAAACGAACAGAGAGAGAAGATAATGACATGACAGCCTAGCTGATTTGGCTAAACTGTGTGTAATGATCCTTTTAAAGCTTTGGTTATAAGATTGAGCCAAATGTCTGGGTGGGGTATATCAGATAAACACCCAGTTCAGGATAGGACATAGGCCTTGCAATGTGTACAAGAATTTCCATTCCAAACTACTGAGGTTAAAGAGGAAGGTAGAGCATTAAACATGAAAATTACCCACATGTTAGGAGTGGCTCCACACATTAGGAGTGGCTTATACATCAAGTGGACACTTTATACTCCAAGTGGACATGTTATATGATATAGCATGTAGGTGCGTGAGCGTTCCCTTAGAATGGATACAAGAGTGATATAAATGCTCAATATTATTATCATTACTATTATTATCATTATAAATGGCTGCAAAAATAAATCGTATTGATTTAAACAAAGTGTATTTTAACATAAGGTGGAGTGCCAACTGTTTGGTAAAATCTAAGGAAGACTAAAGATTCAAAAAATATTTAGTCTTGTTGGATTTCTGAGCATCATTAATTAGGTTCCCGGATATACTAAATGCAACATCACACAATTCTCTTTCCAGCAGTAATGAATGTGTAATGCTGCTGAGATTATCATGGACCATTGGAGTATTACATAATTAAGAAACACAGACAGAATGCTGTGTGGCGTCCACTATGCAGTCAGCCGAAATAATTCTGACTAATTGAATGCAATTATCTTACTGTTTCGCCGCCTACTTCACTTTCATTTGAGACAGTTTAGGGAGAATAATAATAATTTTTAAAGATCAAAAAAAGAAAGAGATTGAGAAATTATTATATAATTAACTAAAAAAGTGATGAATAAAGGACCAATTGTCCTGTACAAAAATACTGACTAAAGTTTAGATGGTTTATTTTAGAGTTGTGTCTACAGGACTAACAGAAGTGATGTCCTAAGCTAGTGTGCGGTCAATAACAGACATACAGACACCAAGATGTTTTCATGTTTCCCAAAGAGTTACATTTAACACAAAGGTTTAATGTTAAAGGTTAACACAACAAGCAATGTTATATGATGACAGCATAATTGGCCACTGACATGGGCCTCCATTTCTCCAGATATCAACATAGGGAGTCATAAGGCCACAAAAAGTTTCCACCAACCTAGGGAGTCATAGTTACTCTAGGCTGCACTGAGAAATCTCCGCCTACACATATCAAACTGGGAGTCTTAATTAGGCACCAATGAGCCTCATCCTCCACATAAGATATGTGATACATATGAAATTTTATTCAATAACATTTATTCACAATACATTCATAAGTGATGAATACAAAAATTACTGAAATAAATATATAAAATTGACAACTGATTACTGTACATGTCGATGAAAATATGGAATTTGCCTGTGTACCAAACAAAACAGCTCATAAAACGATTGTTCTATGGATTAATTGAGGAGTGGGCATCAAATAGGTTAGAGGATCAAAGTTAATTTTTGATTAAAACTTAAGGCCACATCCAAACTCTACTGGGAAGAAATAATCGATTAAAAATCGCTTTTTTGAAAAATCGCTTTTATTCTCGCAGTAGAAACGGGACCAGTTTGAAAAAGGCCATTAAAAAAAATCGATTAAAAACATGCAATGGATAGCGTGTTTGAACAGCAAATAACCAATTTTGGCTATGCACCTTTTAGCTGCAACACAAAAAAAGTGAAATTTCAGGTGAAATGTGACCCCCAATCACTGCAAAGACTAGATAGTATTAGGCGCAAACTTTCAAAAAAAATTTGTCCTCTTGTTCATGTCCTAGGCCTACAAGCTAAAAACGTCAAAGAACATGAGGAGTGACGAATTCGTTTTGTAAATATTTTGTTGGGGGAGGGGATATTGGGCCTAGGACTCTCTGCTCTTTTGGGCCTACCGTTGTCCTCGTTTGGTCGTCGTTCATAATTGTACCGATGAGCACAGCCAAAAACATTTGCTTTCTCGCCCCACACTGTATCTTACTCCTCGTCATCATGACAGGAATGAGAAAGATACTATCCTATACAGTTAGGAAAACAACGTGTTGTATACGGAAAATGGTGACTTAATTTCCATCACGAAAACCTATTTTCGAAAAATCAAAAATGTTGTTGCAACGCCAGCTGGCTGTCTGGTGCTCATTAAAAAAACGATTTATAAAAATCAATTATTTTGTGTTTATCAGTAGAAACACACCCTAACTTTTAAAATCAGTGTTCGGGCCTGAAAAAAGAAGTTTTCTAGGTAAAGGAGGGTGGGCGGACCACATGTTATAGGGTTGTCACGAGATGCAAAACAAAAATTGTCATCAGACAGCGCTGTCCCACTTTACACACTTGTGGCTTAATTGATAAGAAAATGTACTGTCTTATTGTCGTCATGGTGTCTGGTCACTGGGATACCATTTAGTTCCCCATTTACTAAGTTGTGTAGGCCTTTGTTCCAGTACACTGAGCCACCCAATTGATCAGCTCTGGCTGGAGGGACCACCTTCACCAAATATTGTTGAAATAAATAAACTAAATAAATAAACACAAATTGTGTAGCACACAATCTTATTGATATGACCCAAATCCAACTGGACTTTTAGGTCTTACAATCTCATCTTATCTCATGGCTCACATACAAAGCAATTTGGGTTGCCCTTCATAATATGCATTCATGTTAAACAACGTACACAAAAATCAAATAACTCCTGTGAAAACTTTATCTGAACCAGGATAAAAATTCAAACTCAAATTAAAGTTGAAAGATCGGTTGTGTAAGCATTTCAAGGTCATGTATGCCACAAATTTTTTAGATTATTAAATATATTAATGTATAAGGTAGACATGAGCGAAAATAGTGGATAATAATGATTCATTATAATGCTTATAACGTGTTTTAATCTTGATGGCAACGACCATTTGATATGAGCGTTGTTGAATTCATTGTCAAGGACAAACGAGGAGCCTTCTTTCTCCTTATGATTTATTAGATAATAAATTACTTAATGTCCGTCTCATTAATGAGAAGATATAAAAGCGATTAAATGACTTATTTACATTACAATACAATAATTGCATAAATGAAACATTTCACCATGACATTCATCATCAATCATTATCATCCATATTATCTCCCCTTATTTGTATTTAAAATTTTAAAGTTTTGCATAATTTTTTACAAGTAATCACTGTTATTAATCTAATTCTCACATTTTGTCTACTTCAAAAGTTAATGTATGCATATTGCATTCATTTTAATCTACACCATATTTCTTCAGGTTGTCTGTCAGACAAGTTCAGACTCAATAGACAATATTTAATCAGACTTGATGGGGTAAAATAAAGATAAAGGTAAGAGAAAAGCCTGTAACTCACAGCGTCATTGTGCTGAATTGCATATGGGCGTGGTCCGAGACTACCTAGCGGCCGTAAAGAGGTGCTTCATGGTAGATACATGCTCACATCATTCCACAATGAGTGGGGCTGAAATGAACCATAGCATCGGGGTAACCACCTACTCTAAAAAAAGATGCAATGCATTCATTAAAGTGCACACAAGTCAGATAAGTACACTGAACCTCACGTTTTTAAGTCTTTTTCTGAGAGGACTTGGTTCAGTACCAACCACACCCTGGACGTAAAGTGACTCTAACTAGCATCAATGTTAAAGCCGTAGTTACCGGCGCCCCTGTCTTACCACTTGGCCATTTGACTTGCCAAACATTGTCTATCTGGCCTAAAACAAGCATACACTGCCAGAAAGTCTCATCAAACATCTCCTGAGTCTGACAAAAACTTTTATGGGTGCATATGGGGTGTTGGGAAGGACGGCTGAGGAGGATGCAAATGGTGCGATCGCACCCCCTTCCCCCTAAATTGTAATAAGAAAATAATTCTTGTATTGTATTGTTGATATGAACATAGTACTGGTAAGATTTTTAAGGTATGAGAGACTGAGAGTGTAATTTCCAGTCAGATAGTGGTCCATGTTCTAGAAGTTTTCTCCCCTGAACCCCAACCATGTTGGGGCTGAGGTGGTGTTAACTCTCAAACACCCCCTACTGCCAGATCCTGCATCCGCCCCAGGAGGGGGTGCATTTGAGCACATCTCATATAATTGTATTTGTAGTTACTCAGAAAATACTACACGGGTATACTAAACATACTGCCAGTATGTAATGAAACTACCGCAGGAGTACAGTAGTTATAGGAGGATCATAGATGCAATTTATAACATATCCCATTAACCCATTTATTTTTGTTCTACATCTTGTGGTAAACTCTCAGTAGTGGTACTCATGTTTTTTTATGATTTGCGCTACAAGAAGTTGTGTGCCAAATTCTAGTGGAAGCATCTTATTTATGAATAGGCTCCATTCAGTCTCCTCTCCCAACCAGCTAACAGAAACATAATATGAAATCTTGTCTTGATTGCGAGCCAAACCAGTTGGGATAAACTGTCATATTTTTTACTAACCTGTAATGTGACCAAATTCTATTTTTTTCCAGTGCATGAAAATAGAATTTGGTTATATAACAGTAGCAAATTTAGATACCTATTCTTTACTACTGTTATGTAATTCTATTTTAGTGCACTGGATAAACCATCATGGAATCAATGTTATTTATTATTGTCATTAGACATAGTTGCTGTGATGGGAAGGTGCCTACTGAACCACAAACTACCGTTCAAGTGAATGGACTGTGGCGTGTTGTTTGTCCCCCGGCGGGTTTACCTCATCCCACCACCATCAACGTACATCCTGCACTCTGACAAGCTAACACACGCTTGTTATTACACTGCACATGCGCCACATAAACCAACACATTAGGGTACCAATGTGTTGACAGAGATCCTTCATGTCAAAGTATGATTTAAATTATTCTATTATGTCGTTAACCAACACATGCTCGTCAAGCTAAAAGCCTCTGTTGGGATGTGCTGGGAAAACATCGCAACAGCAACCACTAGCACCAAAAACTTGTACTCAAATGCAATTCTAAATTGCCTGTATCCGGAATTTTTAAAGGACTGATGAAATTACCGTTGAAATGTGAAAATTATAATAGAATCATATCCTAAATCCTATCTTAGAAACTCTTATATCCTATCGTAACAACTAAACTTGGCAAGATTTCATTAAATAGGAATTCTTTAGGTCCCTTCACCAGAAAAGCCTATTAATATAATATATGAAGTAAATAATTCTAATACAGAGACAATCTTTAAACTAATATGCAACCACTGTACCAAACACTACAGTACAGTAGACTTTAATTAAGAAATAGTTTTGAAAAAAAACCACTTAAGATTTCCAAAAATTCTGGATTGGTCTGGCAAATAAGGATTTTTCAGATTGATAAACCGAATGTAGAGAAATTTCAGAGCCTGAATTAATATTATTTGCAAGAATTATTTAATATAAGTAGATATAAATGTCATTACAAACCCAAATTAATACGAAGTATGAAACCATGAAACATATGCTACTTTTAGTCACTAATTTGTTGCCTAAATGGCCTATAATAAAAGGCTTTCAAGGCGCGCGGTACCTCCTCCATCGCGAGTAATTCAACATGACAGAACAGGCGTCAATAAAGGAGGAAACACTCCAGAATTAAAAGGCAAGAATCCTCGGAGGGGTATCTGCGATACAAGAACACTATTTCAAAATACTTACCACGATTGGTAGCCTAATTTCAATACCTATTCACAATTGAAGACAAAATACTCTAACACAAGCTTACTACCCATAGAAACTAATGACTGAACAGTGGCAGATCCAAGACTTTGAAACATAGAGGGGGGGGGGAGGGGCTGAGAGAGGGACTTTCATAAGCAAGATAGAGTGTCCACCTACCTAAGTCACACCATGTGTGGTAAGAAAAATTTTAATTACGGCACCTCTAGATGACCAGAAATGGCACTATCAATTTTCTCTAAATCTCCATTTTTTAAACTAATTTTGAAAAATTTATTGGGAGGGGGGAGGGAGGCCGGCTGTCTTCCCCTTTGAATCCACCACTGTTGATTCTACCTGTAAACAACTTACAGATTCAGATACTATATATAGAATTCAGAAAGGTGCAATTTTGAGGAAAATTTAATGCTTGCAAGTTTCATGGCACAAAGTCCCTACCTTTAGAAAAGTCAAAGAAATGCAAATTAATCGTAGTATTGATAAATTATAGAATGCCTCTATTTCTGTTTTCCCATACTTTTTATGAAATATATCATATATAATTCATTATTATATCAATGTATCTCTGCCTGTTCCAAAGCCTGGTTCACATCAATCATAATACCAATTATATAGATCACCTGAACAGACACATTCTAGGTCTTGGCAACCCCCCACTATACCCTGTCACTGTGAATTATACATCTAAATAATAAAAGGTCATAGTTTCTGGTAGCTTCACCCCAGATGCAGCTTGTGCCTAGTCACTTAACCAGGGGTCCAAATTATCCCGGAAGTTGTGGGAGTATCTCAGTAATGGGATGATCATCTGCACTTCAGCAACTGGATAAAAATCTCCTGGAAAATAACCATCTCCCGCAAATTCATTAAATCTGCATGTTTTTACTACTGTATTACCCTTTTACTGTCATTTGTCTCAAGGAAGTGCATGTTGGTTGGTATCAAAACAAAATGAGATGTTCTAAAAAAGCTTGTTTAAACCAGTAGGAAAGCCACTGGAAAAAAACGTGTCGAATTTTGCCTAGGAGAGGGCGCCCTATTATTTGAAAAATTGGTGGTGTTTTAAAAAATGTTAATTTATCTAATAACTTACCTAATAAAACAAACAAAATAGTAAAATATGTTTATAAGTAGTTACACAATATAGTTAAGTATTTTTGGTGTATTACACCTGAAATCATAAAGTGTAATTTAATGGAAAATTTGTGATATACGATTTTTACGATTTTGTACCCTAGTAAACCGTTAAATTGACATAAAAAAAAATAAAAATTGAACAGATACGAATAAAAAAAAACCAAAAAAACAGAAACAGATTTTCTGGAAATGACTTCTTCTAAATTGGGATCCCCAGCTTAACTAACATGCAACTATGCAACCCCTAAACCCTGTAGATAACTGGGCCATTAGAGGAAAAGATATAAAAGAATGATAACACATCACATTTGGACAACTACCCTACGATGATGGTTTAAATCAGACATCTAATTATACCTAACATGTCACAGGTTCTGGGGCTTTTCCCCCAGACTACAACTTGAAACGACAAAAACAGACAGGCAGCCTCTAGACCAAGCCATTAAAAACCTGCTGACTGCATAAGCTGCTCTCGGGCAGTGGCCCTGGTATTGAATATCTAGTGAGTTTTCTAGGTTCACAATAGCTGTTAGACATGTGAATAAACACCTGAACTGCAATGGAAGACGATTCATTAATTTGCAACCTTGAGTAATCGTCTAATTTGGATTATTTAAATTTGATATGAACAAGGTTTCAGTCATGACCTTGAATACAGTATGCTGACACTTAGGTATTAAATTACACGTTTAAATTGTGAAGTGTTGTTTTATTTAAATATTTTAATACATACTGGGTTAACCAATTTTAATGTTTTTGATATGCATATTTTTTTGTTTGTGTCCAACTTTTTATCCATTTTAAATAATTTTAATATTTTACAGTGTGTACAACCAATGCAGTTTTTCTTTGGATGAATAAAGATTACTTTGACTTTGAATTAAATTTTGGAACAAAATAACTAATTTTAATGATTCATAATCTAAACAATTCTGTAATAAACCATGCGATTGAGTTGTCTGAATCATAGGGCGTATTCAGAGTAGTGCTTGATTAAACAAGCAAGTGAGTAGGTAAGTTGTAGTATTTTTACATCTTCCTGGCTGTAGGTAGGTATTAAGTAGGTAGGAATGTACATAGAGGAGTAGGCAGGAAGGTAGGTAGAAAAGTAAGGTACTCTAGGTAGGGAGATGTAGGTAAGTAAGTATGCAAGTAAGCAATCAAGCAAACAGCAAACAAACAGCAATCAAGCAAGCCAGCCATAAATATTTCTCAGATGAAACAACAGACTCACTGAATAAATGTATGTTGAATCAATATAGCTTCACTCTTTTTTTATTTGGAGTGTGCATAATATTACATTTTCCCAAGTTAGTTAGTTTTAAAATCTCAGTGTTTCTCGTGACGCAACACTGTAGTACTCTACAAAACAATCAGTCAAGTTACTCATATCAATTGTAAGAACACTATGGCTATGTTCACACAAACACACACGGCGTAAGCCTGGCATTGTGTACGCCTGTGTGTGAACTAGGCAGTGGCGTTACTTACGCCACTCACAACACCACCTCCGTGGCGTTATTAACGCTACCTGCAGACCCCAGATTAGCTAACGCCACGGAGTAACGCCAGTGATGCTTGAGTGATTGGACCTCATTTCAAGAGATTGACCAATCACGATTGCAATAGATTAGTTACTTTGATCTCTTTCCTGTGCTCTCTATAAATGAAATGGTAAAGGTGTTCTTTTTCTATTGCATTTTACTTCATTATAATGTATATGATTTGTTGATTGTGTTTTGTAAGATATTTTAACCTATTCAGACTGTCTATTAAAACCTGCAACACCAACAAATGTTCCACGATGCTAGCTGAAACATCAGAGTAAAATTATTCATTTAAGATACAATAATCCTATAAGTTCACTTCGAACAATTCACAGATTTAAAGTTTTAATGATGCACTGTTAATTTTACTACAGTTAAGAAACCGTACATTATTTAAAACTGAAAACTATTCCCCCATAGGCCTATATTACTACTAGTTTAATGCCAGCATTAATATAGCGAACACCGTTTGTGTGAACACTTTGGAATTTTAATCTGTGGATTAGCTTACGCCGGCGTAAGCTACAGTAGTCTTACGCCATATGTGTGAACATACCCTATGATTACATAATCTGTAGTGGGGGTCTAGGCTTCTCAGCTACACTGATTCCCAATAACATTAACATAAGTGTGGGTATAATACCCTCGCTGAACCAAAGCTACATTTGGACATCTCAACTACAATGACTTACAATGATCGTCTTCTGATTCTCCTGCCAGAGTTGAAATATCACTTGAAAAATTAGCGAATCTAATTCTCTCAAAAGATGTACTACTTAAGTCGCTTACGCACGTAGATGCACCAACATCCATCTTAATTACTTACTTTTTCTTTAGGAATATAACTGAAATAAAAAAAATCATTTAGAATTTTACTTGTCAACTGAGTAATGACGTGTTAGCTATGCCTTCACCATCATTCATTTAAAAGAGTCAAGTCATTATGAGATATCTTGGATTATGCGCTCAGAACCTCAAGCTAAATATCACATCTGGAAGGCATTATATCTAATTAGGCTTCTTTCTTTGCCCTCATTTTGCCTCATGTCAAAGACGTAGGAATGATCATGATGCTATTAAAAACAGGCTACTAGATACAGATAGTGTAACTAGTAATCTCGTCACACGACAATGATTAATTGATTGATTGTGGCCTGTAAAATGTAGCAAACCGTCACAAATACTCAGCGTCTGAGCTAATGAATTAAGAGGTAAGAATCTCAGAAATTCAATGATTGCCAACTGCTAGGCCTTAATATCTCGTCCCAGCATTTGCTCCCTGTTGGCATCCGCTGAAACGCTTCAAAACTCTCATTGCACAGGCTAATCAAATGAGTAGTTTACTGTGGGATTCTTGCTACAGCTAAGTTTTTAAATCCTGATTATTTCACGGCATTGGCTGACCTACTTTCGCTGCCAATTAATTAGCAATTGACGAGCTCTACAGGCTCATTGTGGACTTAATTTGATTTGCGGGTTACATCAGCAAGTACGGCACATCATATTTAAAGATCCGGTTAGCGGCATAAAAACTTGACAAATCTTATGATGGAGATAGTAATACAGGTATATGATCCAATTGAACATGCTTTCATTGATATATGAATACCAAATAAACTTCTTCTTTAAAGTTTTTTCTTTGACACATTTAACCTTGGCAAAAACGACCTTGACACACCTCTTCCCCAGCTAATTACTCAATCAAACACACTGATGCTTCCCACTTTTTTTATTTTCACTTTTCAAGATTGATCCCGATTAATTTCAGAATTCTTTTAACAAAATGCATTAAGCAGATAATATTTTTTAACGGAATAATATATTTATGCATATCCTGAAACCCCAGAAGACTAGGTTCAAATCAAGAGAATGAAGATAGTTTTCTTCAGACATTCCAACATCCGAGCAGTCAAAAGTGGGACACGGCAATGTGGAAAGTGGGATAATTCATTCAAAAGTGAACATAGTCAGACTATGGGGGCGGAGGGAAAAAAAATCTATCTATACAAAAGTTACCATAAATTAAACCTTTATTTCACTTGTTTTTTTAATTCAAATCTTTATTTCACTCGTTTTTTTAAATAACAAATGCAGAAATCAAGGAGGCAAGCTTGATTCCAGTAACTAACTTAATTACAAAACTTAAGATTACAATAATATCTTCATCATAATAATATTAATAACAACAACAGCGATTATCTTGGATATCAACAACTTATTTATGAATGCTCTCACAATGTTCTCATTCAACTTGACTTCAGAAAAATTCAAACTCATTTTGATTCTGTTGTTTTGGACATTCCTGATTTTTGCAAATATTTATTGCTAAGGTAAAGCAGACCAGAGTAGAATTAATTATAATCATCAATATTTTTGCAGATACATGGAGCATCAAACATAGGAGGGAAATTAATAAGATGATAATAAGATGATACGATGGCAATAGCGCAAGTTATTCTTAAATCTTTTATCAAAAAACATCAAGTGATTGAGATAATATTGGGGTTATTAGAGATATGTCGCCTTAGTACGATGAATGCTGAGAAAATACCAAGAATGGAATAAAATACAACCAGAGTCAATCCCAGTACTTATGATGATGAGTCCCAGGGATCTGTCTCCCAATCTTTGTTTTGATTTAATCTGAAATTTTTGAACAATTTTGAAACCATATCTTCTCCAAGTTCAAACATTTTGAGAAGTGGAGTATAAATAATGCTGTGCTTTGATGAGGCTGGCTTATATACCAATAAGGTTTAGTCTTGTAATTAGTATGATTTAGCTCATGGGAACATCACATACTACCGTAAGTCCTGTCAGTATCTTTTAACTGCTTTATATATTCAAATAATAAAATTTTTAATCACTAAGCACGAGCTCAATGGTCTAGTGGTTAATGACACCTGGCTAGTTATCTGGAGGTTGTGTGTTCGATTCCTAACTGAATCACTTGCAAATTTTTCCGCAAGTGTTTGGGAACGTACCAAGTATTCAGTACGATAACATGTCAGGTAGGCAAAATATCACTCCTATGATATTTTCCTGATGTAAACACACATTAAAATAATATTCTAAACAAATTCTTTCATACCCAACACAATCTCATTATTTTAGGTAAAGGCATTGTTTTTAGCGTAAGAAAAATAATCAATGATTTCTTTAAATAGATTTTGAACTAGAACCCTTAGGTTGAACGATCAAGCATCAAGACTACAGTAGCAGCAAAGAAATTCAATCATCAATGTTCGAAAAACTTAATCTGCAAGATAATGTAGCTGTTAACACAGAGTATAACAAAAAACAGGCTCCCAGCTAGGAATTCAGTACACTCCTGAAAATGTTAATACTTTACCTTCTTCAAACAGGTAAACATTAATTTGTGTTTGAATATTACCATCATATGCATATTTAGTACTGTATATAAAAGGTTTCTTTCATTCTTCAAATGCAAAATATTAAACACAGCAATCTCCTAATACAGCAGGCATTCACCCTTGCATACTGTACTCCCTAGGTTATTAGCCCCCTAAGCCACTAAAAATGCTGTAAGTCCTGGTAGGATTTTCTTAATATATATCGGCCTTCTGATAATAAAAGACTTGATAATACTACTGTCAGCTGGAGAGTTAAAAAAAAAAAACTGATGAAATTAGCAAATGATAGAGTAGAAAATCACCGACTATAAGTTACAGTTCCGTGCATCACTTTTCATTTTGCATTATTCACCGATTTTTACCTTTTGCTAATTCAAGAGGAAATGACAATATTGACAAAGAGGAGGAAATTCAAATTGTAAAAATATGTCAAATGAAAACATAAAGACATCAATATCAATGAAAAAAATGATATCTAGTTATTATATTTCATTAAAAATGTCATTTATTAGCAAGTAGCGGAGAATGGCAATTATAGTATAGAGTGACTAAACTTATATTGGGGAAAGGGCTTAATTGAATCTAAAAAAAAAACTCATAGATGGCAGGAAAATAAAAAGGTAGGATGATTAAGAAAGATAATGAAAAGGGAGAAATAAATAATGCAAATCAGATGAATTATTTATAAACAAAGCCTCAGCTTCAATAGCATTCTTTATCCTTGTGCGAAACTTTTTTTATACCTTGTCTAGCGAACCTGCAGCCCGCCAATACTGATGACTTCAAATAAAAATAAAATTTTATTTTTGGCCAATTACCACACCTGCCGCCACGAAAAAATGGAAATTTCAGAAAAAAAAATGTTTTTCTTTATTTTTATTACGCCTTGAAATTTCCAAAAATAGGATATACATATATTTCTTCCTAATCATATAAATTTAAAGCATTTAACCATCCCATTACTACACTGATTACATTCATCAATAAAATTAATTTTTATTTTCTCCTCCATCTGGATGTTTTTGTCAAAACTCTTTGCTAAATCTAGATGCTGGCATCACTCGAGCGTCTGTGAATTACAGGCTGGCCAGTGCACCTTAAACTGCAGGCAAACAATGCAGTGACAGCTAGTTTCATAGACTTGCACACAAGTCACATATTATGTTTTTCTAATTTTAGACAGCGTCACCAACGAGCAAGTTAACTTTGAGACAGAATAAGGGACTTATAAAACACTGCATGCAGGTACCTGGATGCGAAAAGAATGACGTAATCTTATATTTGGATAAATGGCCAGATCAAAATAGGCGATTTCAACCAATCACTATGTTCATATTTTCAGAGTCATGAACGTTTACAGAAACTGAGTCACGTCTCGCATTGACTAGTTAGGCATGGCTAAAAAATAGTCTCCCTAATAAAACAGACCTAAAATATATAGAACAGACCCTAGAACGAGTGAGCAATGGCAAAGATGAATTAAGCTTAGGCTGCATTAGATGGTCCATATTACAAAAATACAGCACAACTTTCCCGGAGGATGGCCTACTAGGCCTATAGAGTCTAGTCTAGTAGTAGAGAGAGGCCTCGTGGGCCTACTTTTAAGTTCTTACTTAATAATACAGTCAATTTTTTAACAATGTTCTACAGTACTCTAAGAGTCTAGGCCTAAATCTGTGTAGCTCTCAGCGGTGAGCAGAGTTATCTGTAAGTTACTATTATGATTATCTGTCCATTACGCCCTTCAGCAGGAAATATTTTTAACTAAATTAATTCAAGTAGGTACGCAAAACGCAGCTGTCTAGCTTAGCTGCCGAGACACCGCACATCTTCAATTTGAAAATTACCAAGATTAATTAATATGCACGAAATAAGCCAATCATGTGACTTATAAAGCCATTCATGCATACGATATCACACATAGAATTTGATGTGTTAAATCATGCATGAATGATCAGGCAGTGTTTGCATAAGCCCTAATCCGACAAAAAAGAAATCGAGTATGAGACGCCAAACAAATTAGGTATGACGCGCACTAAGCGCATTAAAGAGTAAGTAACCCAAAATTAGGGCCTGGAACCCAGGTTACTAGTTTCCCTGCATAGGTTGCTTCTTGTCATCATTTTCAAAGTTAAAATAGGAATTACTTCACGGCTTTTATTTTTGATACAATGCATTTTAATTTACATTTGAAGTCTGACTACCAGCTTCCTTTAATTGGTGCCAAATATTTCCTACTGTAAATTGGCTAATACATTTATTATTAAATGGAAAACCAAAGTTTTATTTTTTGTCCGCCCTCCTCTGACGACCTTTAAAAAAATAAGTTGGCGAAACAAGGTATAAAAGTCTTGCCACCAAAATTCAATTGTTACTGTATTGCTTCTGCCAGGTACAGGGTGGAGGTATGCACTTAATGGACTCACTGACACTCTACAGTAGTTTCTTTGTAATAAAAAAAAATCCACGTAATTAAATGTCCATTTTTGCATATCCCATATTAGTTTATTAGCATTTTAATATATCTGCATTTCAATAAATGCTCATATTACAGGTTCAAAAGTGTTTCATTATAACATTTAATTAAAGGCATATTTTTTAATTTAAAAAAAATGATGTAAATCGATTTGGAAAGATCTGACAAAACAAGTTTAGACATCGATATAGCAATTATTGAACAGATCTAAAACATGAATAACACGTCGAAAAAAAAGGCCAAAAATTTAGATTATGTCGATTTGGGATTGCCAAATGGAATTTCATTCACGATTCTGTTGTAAAAAATTATACACAGTGTAGTGGAGCATTTGTGTTGAGGATTCCAGCACGTTAATCCATCTGAATCTCTTTCCATTATGAAAATGACAACCAAATCCAGTGAACGAGGTGTGAGACAGTCATGTAAGACATTGATGTTCATCGCTACACTACCATTATTAATACATTTATGATAACACTGTACATGAATTAGAATATGAAAGCAAGAATTGACCAATCTACTAATATGCTATCCATTTGGAAATGCCCAAGAAAATATACTATACAAGAAAGCGTGAGTTAGTGCTAGGGAGGGGAGAGAAAGGGAGGGGGAGAGCAACATTGAATGAAGGGATACACAATTGTAGCAATTTAGTTGAGGTAGTCATCTAACATCTAGATGATGATTACACACCTGTGACCCCCTTAAGAGGTGTGTACGATGCTACACTTATAGGTAGATATGAGCTATGGGTACATACTGTACCTACAGTTTACCTCCAGGTAATTGGAATAAAGTTGCATGGTGGATGCAGGTGGAACAAAAAACAGGTTGCCGGTAGATGCAAGGTCCATGGTGGCAGGTAGTTATGAGCATATCCACCAAGGTTGCAAGTGGATGCAGGGTGCACAGGTGGATGAGGCGTATCACCAAGGTTGCAAGTGGATGTACATTGCAGGTGGATGTAGGTTGCAGGTGGTTGAAGATTACAGGTGAAAGCAGATTGAATAGTGAGGTTATTATAATTATATGATTACTTATATAGGTTACATATATGCAGGTTACAGGTCGATCGATATACCACCATAAAACAGAAAGATAATTACAACACACTTTTTAAGAGATAATTATCAAAAACTGTGACTATTGTGATATCCAACCGATAAAAGAACAATTAACACTAATCACATAACAATAGTTACCTTGATCAAGAACAATTAACACTAATAGCATAACAATAGTGACCTTGATCAAGAATTGCTATTCCTCGTTCATTAATGAACATTTTTGTATTGGGATTTGCGAAATCAGTTAAAAGCTTTTGCATTACCCCACTCAGTAAAATGAGTACGCAGGATAAGATGTATTAGCTTGTACTTAGCATGTTTTCATACTCCGCGATGTAGGAGGAAGGCAGACTTCCATTGCGATAGTTTTCAGTATGTTGATTATTTTGATTACTCTGGTGTTTGATAAACTGTTATGAAACTCACCATACCATACAGGCATCACCTGGTGTTAACAATACTCTATTACATACTGTTAACAAAAACACCAATAAAACACTTTAAAGTCAGGCTCCGGAGGAAAAAAAATTTGATATGTTGTAGAACTGATTTTTCTAAGACAGAAAAAAGTAGTTTGATCAAAAACTGAGCAGCGGTGAATGAGATACAGATTTATTAATATTTAAAAACTTGGGGGAAAAAGGGGTAAAAATGGGCAGTTACGCCCCCCCCCAGTTTTTAAATATTCAAACATCTGTATCTCATTCACCGTTCCCCAGTTTTTCGTCAAAAAACTTTTTTCTGTCTTAGAAAAATCAGTTCTACAACATATCAACAATTTTTTCCCTCTGGAGTCTGACTTCAAAAGATTTATTGTACTGTCTATGGTAAAACCTAAATTATTCATATTGAATTATGTTAAAGAATTGAATTGCAATGAAATACAGATCCAAAGAATTTGTTTTTTTGCAGTCTACAATGTTAACCTCCAATAATTATAAATGATTATGATGATGATGATGATATTGATGACAAATGATGACGATGACAACAATACTACAAAATGATGATGATAAAGTACTGTAAAAGAAGAATAATAATGAAACAAAAATATTCCTCATTAACAAAAGATATTCAATCAAAATTGTGTCTAATATAAGATTGAAAAGAATAATCACAAAGATAAACAAAACTTTTAAATAAAAAAAAAATTACAATGAGCAAGTTGGGAAAATATTTTGTATTACTACAGTGAGAAATTAAATGATATCAAAATCAATGGGGATAAAAAATTAAGAGACTGAGGACACTTGAAAAACCTTCAGTTAATGAGAACGGTGCCAAGTCAGTACTACTCTATGTTATTGTTATTTCAATTTTACAGGTAATACCATGCATTTGTACTTATCATATAACAATAGCAGTTACAAGTAATCCACAGGAGACGATAGTCACGTACACGCAACTTGGCTATGGTTGGGCATCTACATACTGTAGTTAATAAAAAATCTATGGTTGTATTAAACCCATTTATTTGCCAGTCCTTTCATTACCAGTTTACACTATTTATAAGGATAACGCAAATAATAGCTAAATATTAAATAATAACCATTGATAATAAAGATGAATAAAGTATAATGCTAATACAGGACAGAATATTATCTTTTTTGCGTGCACACAGTGATAGTTAATAAAAATTGGAAAGATATACAGTATTAAACACATTTGTATGCCATGGCCTCCTTTTAAGTTTGAATTATGTTGTCATAAGCATGACAGTAAAATAAAATAACATCCTAACAACAAAGTTTAAAATAATGAAGCTAAAGTAAAATAATCGGACAATTCAATACCGGTGGAGAAATATGTTCTGTATTAACATGTCCATCTCTGTCAATTACAATATGTTTTTGACTGTTATGTTATAATCATTTGAATAACCTGTGGTCTGATTATTTAGGAGTCAATATATATTTATAAAATTAGTATTAGTACTAGTGTTCAAAGACAGAAAAGAAGGGATAATGGTGATTACAATAAAGACAAGAGTTTATTGATGAATTTCATTTAATATAATATACTATCTGGTTCAGACTCTCAAAACGTATGTCAGGTGCATAAAATCAGATTCAGATTTAATTTTATTTGTCCAATATGGAAATAGCAGTACATTAATAACAGTAGAAAGTGGATGTAGCATGGCAGCTAATAATTCCAAGTGGGTTAAAATACTAAAGATGACCATTAAGTTGTCATTGGAATAGGGATTTAGTTTTGCATTCTCAATTTTCACAGCCCCCACCCACCTCCAGGCCAAGACCAGCCTACACCCAAGGGCAACAATAAGGTATTTTAATCTGTAAGAAACTGTAAACCTACCTGCAGTATGTGGAGAGGTAATGTCCTAGGTGTATTGCTCTTTGGTTAGGGCTATGCATAGCCTATTGCTGTGTGTTAGCAGTTGTATCAACATATTGCCCAACTGGTTTTCTTCAAGTCTAAAAATACAAAAATATACATGTCTGCCATTAAATCACAACGTTACACTATATACAGAACAATATAAATTTTATTAACAAAAGAATAAAAAATACAAAAATATGTTATTAGTAAGCAAGGGTTCCAAGTTTGCCGCACCTCAAAATAGTCTCATGGAAATCGGAACGTCCTCTCGCGCTCCTGCAAGCAAGCGAGAATCTCCCTGAAATTAACCCATTTACAGCAAATTAATTAATATTTGCATGTTTTAACTGCCTTATTACCAATTGTCTCATGGCAGTCTGTGTTGGTGAGTATGTGTAGAAAAATAAAATTTGATGTGTTAAGATAGCTCATTTAACCAATTCTGCTGGACGTCCTTAATGTTAGAGTTACAAAATTTTTAACAATGAAACTGTGTATTTGCATAACTGAAAAATTTGTCAATTATATGGAATGAATTGTCCAACACATAATTAGACTATCTGGAGTCTAAAATATTTCACAAATTATCTAAACTTCTTGAGAAATTTAGTAATTTTGAGAATATAATTGTGACCGGATTAATTTAATGGATATTAGCCAAGTAGTTTTTTGAAAAAACAGATTTCAAAGATTTGCAAATCAGTTTAAGAAAAAATAATTTTAATACACTTTATTGTTAGACTTAGTGATTGATACTTGGCAAAATTGTTCTTAGTGATATCTTCATTTTAAAATCAGAATTGGTGAAGAATTAGATTCCAGACATTTTGGCTGCTGGCGTGGAATTTGAAATGCTGACAAATGTAACGGTTTCAAATCAGAGAATGTCACAGTAATTTTGTGAATATTCTATACTGCTCAACAGTTGCTCATTATTTAAGTTTCTATTCGGTATAATAAACAGCTTCAATTATTAGCTAAAAATTGATTTATGTTACATACAGTAGTTGAAAAATGAAACATAGGCTATTTTCTATGCTTAATAAAACTTAACATAAGCACTCATATTAAAATCATATAATGATGTCAATAATTATCTCATAAAACTTTTTAATTGACATCAATCATAACAGACTTATACATGACAATATGGATATTAAACAGGTGATAGCTTGATTAATGCCTTTTAAAATGTAAGCAGGAATTAAAAGGTAATAAAAAAAAATTAAAAATCAATATGATACACTTGTAATACAGTATGTAAATAAACATGGGTATTAATACAATTTTTTTGATTATTTTTTTCTCATAAATATGATACTGTCACCTATTAAGCTATTAAATTTTAGATTTTTGGTCTTCTTTTTCAAAAATTTGATGTGGTCAGGATGTTTTATATTTGTAACAAGTAAATATTAACAAAACTGAACAAAAAAAAACAAAAAAACCCAGAAAAAACAAGGCACCAGTAAATATATTTTAGGCCCCACATTTAAATTTAAACATCAAATCACAAGAAATGATCCAGAAACAAGTAAGCAGAAATCACTGAAATTACAGTTCAACACTGTGTGTCTAGCTGAAACAGCCCGGCAGCGCCTCACTTCATCTGAATTTTAAGCATGGCCCCTTGCAATACCCATTTACTTGCATCCAGGAAATTGAAGGCAAAATGTGGCAGGGTCAGGGTTAGGGTCACTGTATATGTAACTACAAGGACAATGCCATCACTCGCTAAATAATAGTGTTCGTTTACTTTGTGTCTATAGTATAAATAGTAAAGTTAGATTAGATTGATAGAGATTCCAGGAGACTTCATGAAAACCTCCAAAATAAATGATGCATACAATGATGATATACAAATGGAAAATTAACTGTGTGTGTGTGAAAACAAGTTGATTATATTGTGAAATAAGTTAGGTAATAAATGTTGTCATTGATATTGCCTATTTAACTCAATATTTCAGCTTTAATTAATATTCATAAACTCTTTCACAAGTCTCTAGGGAAATCTCCCCATCCACCCATAGGCCACTCTTCTGTGATGTCGCGCTTAATTTACTTCTATTTACAGTACGTGCAAGTACGGCTACAAGGCTATATAAGTGCAATTCACCAAGAAAGGTTTCACTTTATATTTTTTATTTTGCTAAAGCCAAATATCACTTTGGATTGTTTGCTGGTACATTGCTATTCAAAGTAAAATACATGATTGACATAATACAAACACTATCTACTAATTCTGTCTCTTATACACATCTAGATGTGTATAAGAGACAGGTGTTGGTGAGTATGTGTAGAAAAGTGATAAACTAATAACTTTCTTTTTTTTAATTTGTCATGATGGAACTAGAAGGAAATTATCATGAAAGAAGAAGAGAAACTATATCAAAGTTTAAAGTTTGATAAAGTAATGCCAGATTATCACAGTAACAAAACAAAGATAATATAAAGATTATCAGTATATGTTCCACCAACTCAACCACAAAAAAAAATCAAGATTTATACAGACAAAGGGGATAATATATAGCCATAAAATTACCACTATAGCCATATCATGATTATGCAAGACGGCCATTTCCATATATACCGTATGAAATATGCTTTGTTGGAATAAGTTACTAATCAATACGGTCAGTTAAGCGTTACATAAAGATGAATGGAGCCGAGATTTCAGGCATTATTACACAAATTTTAAAATTCGGTAAGCCTTGATGGAGCTCAGGAAAACGCTATTAGAAAATGTGGAATTATAGAGGGATTAGGAATTGTGGAATTGTGCGGCATTGTAAGTCAAGGTTAAAATTCTTATGAATGTTAATACAAAACTATATGGTTAAGTTATTGGGCCACATATTTTGATGGCTATTATTTTCTCCTTTCCTAATCTCAACTCAATGTTTCATACTCCTGTCAACATGCTTTTGTCGGTGACGATCAAATGAAAATATGTTATGACAAAACACATAGTATCATTAAAGCTAACTTTAAAATCGGAAAAAAATTTAATCAAAATTTAATATATCAAATAAATAGAAAAAAATAATTAATTTTTAATTAGATACAGATAAAGACAAAACAAATGAGGCATAGTGTGACAAAATGGCTATGTTATAGCAAAAATTTAAATTCAAGTTATTGGTATTTTCTAATACTTAAGTATGTGATCTTCCAAATAAGGGGTCATTCATTGAAATTGGACATTTCAAGCCTAAGTTACTGAAAAGTAAAAGTACAGCACTCTTGTAGTCAAGATAAACATGCTTTTTCATAATTGCCTTCCAAAGTTATTAGTGCATACATTGTTTATTAGAATTAACTATCAAAATAACATTAAATAAATGATTTGTTAACCACTTCCAGAACTAATACTTTGGGATAACATTAAACTGTTGATCTATAGTGAAAAAAAAAAAAAAATTAGATTTTGAGGCAATTTTCTTAAAGCTCCCTTATTTTACAGCTCATTTACCAGTTCGCCACAACATGCCTCAAATTTTGTAGTTTTGCCGATTGACAAGTTTTTTTCTGTAAAAGTAGTCAATTTAAAGGTTCATAACAATAGAAATAATATTTAAATGCATGATTACTGATGAGGAAAATGTTCTATTTCTTAATATTTAATTGTAAGCAAATAATTTATTCATGTACACAAAGTGAATAATTTAAATATTCATGTAATTAAAACTAAACAGTTATTTGTTTTTGTTTATTTTTATCGAAACTACAGTAAAATGATACTCATATATTGTTGTTATTATCCTAAATGTAGTTCTTGGTTGCAAAACATATTACGAGTAAACTTTCTGTGATATGACTTCTGGGTGTATAATACTGAGAAACTTATTTAATTAAAAACAATCACATGTCCAAAAAATGGCGATGCTGTCAGGTTGTTTTTGTGTATTAAGCACAGGAAATTCTGTCACCAAAAACTGATAGAATGACCTCAGTGTCTTCAAAATTTGACAGAAGTATTATAAAGGTTAATGATTATTCATTCATTCATTCTTTATTTAGCCTTTTATAAAAATCACATTACAATTTGCACATACTGTAAAATAAAACTAAAAAAAAAAATTTAAAAAAAATTCACAATTATAGAATAAAACTGAAAATTTAAGGAGGCAAGGATTAACAAAAGTAATTAAAATCGCTGTAACTCACAAGCTAGTTAATCCCTCCTTAGTGAAATATAATATTGAATATATAATATATAATAATAATTTATAATACTTAGGAAGAAAAACAGAAGAAATTAGAAATTAATCATTATTGCAAAACGAAAAAATTGAATTTAAAATTATAAGATTAAAAAGGGGAAAGAATAAAAATAATAAAAATACACAAACAAATTTATAAAAAACACAAAATAATATCAATATACATAAGCCTACACCATGTATATATATATGTAAATATATACATAAATACACAAACACACACACACATATACATACACACATATAGTACATACTTATACACACATACCCACATATAAATAAATTAATTAAATAATGGTTTTGTAATGTTCTCAATTTTTCAGTAAATACATTAACATTGTCCAGTACTAGAGTCTTTGAGAGTATTTGGTAGGCTTGACCACAACCGCGGGAACTCGTTGATGGTGCAGTGTTTTCGCACCTCAGTACGTGCATAGTGGTGTTTAAAAGTTAGCAAGTCAGTGTATCTTAGATTTACTATAGTGTTTGATAGAACACTATAGTAATAATAATAACACTATTGAACAACATAATTATGAAAAAATTAAAAAAAAAAACAACTCATGATGTCCAAGAGAAGAAAAACTGCCAAAAATCATAGTATCACTCATTTTATATCTTTCTATATAATATTGTGTAATTTCATTGTTGCCTATTTTAATATTGTATTTCATCATCTTTTCATGTAAAGTGCATTGAACAAAATGTAAACAGAAAATGCGCTATATAAATAAGTATTATTATTATTACTATTATTATTATTATTATTATTTTATTTATTTATTTTTTAATTGCATAGAAGTCTTAATATCTTAGATACTATGTATAAGAGCACCCATCGGTCTTAATCCTGAGAAACAATGTTGGTTACAAAAATTCCTTGGTGATCAAAATTTTTGGTAAAACAAGAACAATCAATAATTTTGTTTTTCAAGGTCTTATAATATTAAGCTGATGATTTTACGTACAGTAGGCCTGTTCTGTATCCAGGCTTGGCAGAGGTATAATGGTAATCTGGTTGGTGGATTACAGCCAAGGTTCATGCTATTATATACACTCAATTTCAGCTTTCAGGCTGCTCATTTATTCAATCTTGCTACCTTGAAGAAACTTTTGGTTTTCTCCCGACGAAAACATTGCGGATATACTTAAGGATTTGGTGGGTTCATGTCGCCACGAATATTAGTAATTATATCAGATTAGTAGTTATTGATTTGTTTACATTTTTGTTGGCATACATATTCGATTGTAATCGTTCATAATTGATGATATGCACGTTATCTTTTTATTAGTTTCTTTTTTACATATTCTTTGTTATTATTACTCTTTGTTATTTATTATACATTCTTTGTTCATAATAAACATTATTCAATCAATTACCTTAATTATATTTTGTTTACAATTTTCATTTCATAGATTGATTAAATAGCCAATAATATCAAGCAAGCTTTTACTATTGATGCCCTTACAAAAATAACAATATTAAATATATGAATAAAAAATACTAAGAATGAGCTAATAATACAAAAGATGACACATTTATAAATGAATCATGATTCTGAAACAAATGTAACGATATTATGACAAAAATTGTGGAAAAAAGTAAATAATGATGACCCAGTATCAGTAAGAAAGTACCAATTTTATTTATACTTGCTTAAGCAGAGACGAGAAACACAAAAATTGAACTATTAAATTAAATGCACTACTGTATAGGAGGATGAGAGAGAGAAAAAAGCTAAATCTGCATTCAAATAAATTATTTCACTATAAAAAATAGCTATTGTATACTAATGTAAATATATTTTAGTAGTTCTAAACTTGATTTTCTTTATAATTAACTACCTGTTCATATACAGTAGTAAATGTTGTGCAATTCAGCCTCTGGCTCTGACTTGACTTTAAATAAATTGAAATATTATTCTAAAAAGCTTTACTTATTTACAACTTAAATTTAAGTGAACATTCACATCTTTTTTTTTTACAATGTGTAAACATTTTTAATGAGTTCTGGTTAAGTTGTTATATACTGAGTACTTAACAGATTGAAACAGCACTCTCAAACAACAATTTATCTCTACTTGGGGTGTTTGAAAAGTGTAATATAAAAAACAGCACAGCACATAAAAGGAAGAAAACTATGCATATATGGTATTATGTCCCACAAAGGCAGTGTCAAATAGACAATAAACAGTTAATAGTATAAACGAATAATATAGTAATAATAATAATAATAATAATAATAATAATAATAATAATAATAATGATAATATAGAGTCGCCTGCATATTGCTACTCCTTTCTCTCTGCATGTGTGATGTTACTGTCGGTTACAACTGTCACTCAATGAGTTTGTTAATGATGATCAAAAAAATGCTTACTGACTGGTTAATTTCCTAATTGATTTATCAGAACACTGGAAGAACTGACAATGGAGATGCATCAAGTGTTTATAGCAAAATATCCTAAAGCTAAGTTGTTAGACAGTATAGCTCCTTGTTAATGCCACAGTCTACTGCAGTAACCACATTGTAACAATTGTAATCATTTCAATTATGACAATAATTAGTGTTAATTGTTGTTTAGTGGTTTTGATGGCATTTGCGGATATGTAACTTAAGTAAGCCTTTACTTTAGTCGTCTTTTATATCCCCAAAAATATGGCTATACAGTACATGAAAGAGTATTCTTTGTAAATAAATCAAACAAAATTATTGATCATTATGCAACCATAGTAGAATGACAATGGCATAAACATGCTTGTATATGAATAAATATTTAATAGTTCAGTTTTTAAATTTATTTACTGTAATATATTGTTCATATTTTATTTCTTTAATATTAAATTTTTATCTAAAATAAATAATAATTTAAAAAAAATTGTCAATATTTTGATTTGAGATCACCATAATATAAAGCTCATGGTGTATGTGATTTAATTTTAAATTGTTTTTATTTGGTAGAATTTCTACAGCAAATGGTTTTTAAGCATTTTCAAAATAGGCCCTTACGCAACAGGATATGGTTACTCATATTCTATTTCCCCACATAAAATCCCCATGGGTTATTATATACTGTATACATGTGAATACTGGGGCTTCAAACATGGTATGGCAACATGAGACATTGTTTTTGGAGTAAATGTAAGGTAAACATTTAATATTTCAAAGATACAAGTTGTAAAGCACTAAATAAAATAAAAGAAGCTAGATTCAATAAAAATAACCTATAATATCCAGAGTAAGAATACTCAAATTTGCAGCTATAAAAGTTTTATTAAATATACAGTATTGTATAATACTGTCCCTATGAATTTAATTTGAATCTCTCAATCGTGTTTGTCAAAATTTACTTTAATCGCCAAAAATGCAATATAAAAGTAGTTCTTTGTTTTACTAGAGATAGGATTTGCTGAAATCATCCATGTGTGAATAAATTGACAAATCAGAGCTAGGGTAAAAACTTTGAACACATCACAACTTGAGGTAGGGTTTGGCTGAAATTATTCAAGTGTGAATAAATAGACCAATGAGGACTAGGGTAAAAACTTTGTACACATCACTACTGGAGGTAGGGATTGGCTGAAATTATTCAAGTGTGAATAAATAGACCAATGAGGACTAGGGTAAAAACTTTGTACACATCACTACTGGAGGTAGGGATTGACTGACCAAAGATGAGTAAATACAATACTCCGATAGTGGGAAACAATTTTGTACATTGCTTAGTAAATACATTAATAAATAATAAAGTTTTTGGCAATTTAGTAGAGTTTTAGTAAGCTAACTTTTTAATGAAACAAGTTTTAAAATATAATTATTAAAATATATTGTTATTTTACCTAAAATCACTCCAAATTGAATGGGCCATGCATACTTAGGACCCAAATCTCTATGAAAAAATCTTGTTAAATTGCAGTACAGTATTTTCACTAAAACACTGAACAATCTAATTCTGATGATGATGCTAAATTATATAAATTATGTTGTAATATTTATGTATGAAAGAAATAAGATGACGTTGAACTAATTTCATTTGTCTTTTTCAGGCTTGTTTGATTACCTCATTTTTAGGTTTTTTTGTGCATGTTACAAGAACTTTGTAAACATGTAATAAAGGTGCTTAATATTTTCAAAATTTCCTTGATAAAAAACTGTTGTATGTCCATATATAGTCCTGATGTGCCTATATATGGTCATGATGTGATGTCATCATGACCATATTTAGGCATGTCACATGTTTTTGTCAAATAAATTTGATAGTGTGGTGAGTGCTTCATACATGATACTGTAGCTATTATAATACTATTATAATATATAATCAAACCTTTATTACAGACTCCTTGGCAATCCATATTATGGATACTATTATGTTCTGATTCTAAGAATCTAGTCTTCGTTTTTTTTTTTCTTTTATCATTTCATTATTTTTACTATCACACAATGACCTAACCTGGAGCTTCTAAGGAAATAATCAAAGGTTACAAACAGATATGTTTGAACTGTGCTGCTGTATAGTTAGGAGGAAACAGTGGCATATTTTGTGGGGGGGGGGGTGCGTAGTTAAAAATTCCCTCAAATCACCCTATTTTGCGAGCTACTGCCCCTTCACTGATTCATCGAGCCCAAGCCCACTTCACCTTCGCGTGCCCATCCGCCCTACCCCCATTTCAAGACTCAAGACACGCCACTAAGAGGAGGCATGAGGGACGTGGAGTTTATGCTTTAGAAAAAATTGTAGGCCTACTACATCATTTCATTCAGGGAGAACTAAATGTATGGTTTATGGATGGGTGGCTAAACGCTAACCAAAAAAAAAGCAATAATTATTAAGGAAAATGAATATAATAGGTTCATTCGCATTGTTTTTTTCATTCCGATGCTTTGAAACATCACAAATGTTAGTAATAACATTTGTAGCTATTTTGGGAAACATTAATTTTCTATCCCTCTTGTTTATAAAAAAGCATCAACATGCAAAATACATTGCATGGTTCAATAGAAAAACGCAGTAGCGGAACACAGGGCAAAATACCTAAAGAGCTTCATTGCAAGGCTTGCAAATTGTCACCAGAAAACGTTTGTAGATGTTTCACACTGTTTGCACAAACATACAATTCTGATCAAATAATGCGGACGGTAGAGTTTCAATTTGAAACAGTGCATTGTAAAAACTGGAAAAGTACAGCGGTACTATGTTTGTTAAGCAGCAACTACAATGGATACAAGAAGTGGTTTGGAGCAAGGCAAACAAGGGATACACAGTATACTTTAGTATAGTAATAGTTTTTTAACGTTTTTTGACATTATACAGTAATGGTATTTTTCAATTATAATGATGTTTGAAATTTTATAAAAGTGTTGCTTTTTAATCCATAATTTGTAAAGAATTTGAAACATTAAAAAAATTATATATATTACAGTAACAATTTCAATATATTTTTTAGTAATACTTTTTAATGTTTTTTTAAATTTGTTATTTTGTAGTAGTGTTTTTTTTTAAATTAATTTTTAATAATTAATTATTATGTTTGGAAATTAATGTCCCAATTTAGTTGCATAATGTTATTGTTATCTGCAATGACATTCTTGTTGAATAAAAGATGCCAAGTCTAGTAACAATATTTATAATAATATCTTTAATAGTGAACTAAATTTGAATGCATAAAATGGTGTAAAGACCAATGGAAAATTCACAAAACTTGAAAAATACAATATAAATTAATGAAAGAAAAATGTCTCTTGGATACTAGCACAAAATGCAGTAACTGTTAACTGGCAGACATAATTAAGAAAAAAGGATAAATATATGAAGGTTGAAATTATCATTCTAAAAACACTGTAAATTGAGGAAAGAAAGAAATATATGTCTGTAGACAGGACACAAAGCCAAGACATGTATGAGCACCTGAGGCTCGCGGTGGATCGTTGACGCTGCATAGTCTTTGTGTTTCTCTCTGGGGAACACGCTGCTAAGAGCGATCTCATATTCACAGCATGAATTGCAAGAATGCTGAGGCTTATCGGTTTTACCAGGTACGGTGGCTAGGTGAGCAAGATGTCACTCGCATGTCTCCGGGTAGAGTGCCAGTGATTCAAGCCAAAATTAGCATTCCAATAGAAGCATGTACAATTATTGTACAATTGCAAGCTGAACAGCATTATCATCACATCGCTACAGTATTTCATATTAGATTATTGTCTTTTGGGATAATGCTTACTTACAGTTCAGTAGGGTGCTTGTATATTATCAATATTATTACAGTACTACTATTTAATTATAAAGTACTTATTATGATGATGAAAATGTACTAAATATATGGAATTAAATCAATTCAAAAAGAGATGAAGGAACACAGATTAACATCAAAAAATAATTTAATATTAAAATTTAATTATTTTATTAATAACATAATTCAGATCATATTTTTAGTTAATATTATCAGTATATTAATTAGAATATAATTAATCTAAAACCATACAAATTTTTAAATTAATTCAAAAAGCAATGCAAGGTACATAAGTTTGTATAAAAATATCCAGATACTAAGCTGAAGGGTGGAAAGCAGAAAATGTTCAATAATTTAATTTAGATGATAACAGCACAGAATCCTACAACAGCTGTCATTTGACATTTTAGTGATTTCTTGAAGAAATTTTTTTCAGAAATAAAATCTACAAATCACAAAATGATACCAATAATTGTTTTTTCTCTGGTTCAGGAGATAAATTAAATGAAGTGGTCAAGATTTGTTTTGTTCCTGAGAATACAATATGCCAGATACATATTCTTAATCACTGTATTTTAATACAGAAAAAAAGTCATCACATCACAATTATGTAGTTGACCAAAAAAGCAAATTTTGGTTGTTATTTGAGCTTGCAAGCCATAAAAATTAACAACTTTCAGAATGCCAATGTGTTAGGCTAGACTTTTTTCATACCTTGTTTAGCGAACCTGCTGCTTGCCAATAATGATTTCAAATAACATTTAAATATTATTTTTGGCCAATCACAGTAGCACACCCACCACCAAGAAAAATGGTAATTTCAGAAAAAAATAAAGATTTTCTTTATTTGTATTACACCTGCCACTGCTTTGAATCTTCAAAATTAAGATGTGCATATTTCTTCATAATTACATAAATTTAAAGCATTTAACCATCCTATTACTTCACTGTTTACATTCACCACTAACATTTTATTTTATTTTCTCCTCCGTTTGGATGATTTTGGCAAAACTATTTGCTAAATAAGAAAACAACATTTTTTTAATTTTTTTTTTCTCTTTTAGTAAGTTTTATTTGTCAGTACACTTCTTTCCCCTTCCCCAGAATTCTTTACCCCATGTCTCATTTCACATCTAATTCAATTGACACCTTTGTCTGATTCCTTAAACTAAAATTAATTGACAAACTTGATCTTATCTAAGCCACTGCTGACAATTCAGGGTTATGAAAATTGTCAAAGAAACCCACAAGACAAGCCCAACTGCACTGTTGAACATCTGCTGGCCTATATTTTTTTCTAATAACTATATATTATATTATTATTTAAGAAGACCACAATGACAAGTCTGCTAAAGTACACATCCAGAAACTGTCAAGACAATGATGTGTGCCACTTTCTTTCATTTAAGCCTATAATGCAAGGCATATAAGCATTTAAAATCAAATTTATTTGACACTTTGCTTGATTCCTAAAATTAAATGACAAATTTGACCTTATCTAAGGCACTGTTAAGGTTCTGGGCCAAAATCCCTGTTATACACCCCACTCCCACCACCACCTTTAATATACTGACAGTGTCATTCCCATTGTCAGAACGTACAATCCAATGCTGAATACTGCCTGTTTAAGTTTACAATGTAGCTTACTTAAGTAGCTCACTAGCCTGGTGCTGATGTCCAAAAATATTTTTAAAATTATTTTTATCATTTATACCAAAATTGATTTTCCTTTTTTCCAAATGTAGAAAAGTAATGTAAGTGACCCATTTGACTATCAGCATCATTTATAAAATGAGACATTTAAATATTCTCAAGGAGAAACATGGTGATTGCACATAATTCCCAAAACCTTACCAACTGTAATTCTTTCGATGTTATTATACTTGTCGAGAGTTACATTATCCTAATCTTAAAGACGTGACAATGGAAGCAACACAGTGAATGTCTGCTAGGATGTGTGACTGTGTTGTCACGGATACCGGGAAATTAACCGTGACACCCTGGATTAGCGTGTCACATGATGAGAGTGATCCAAATGCTGACTTTACAATATTCTACAGATTGCAAATTTTGGTCAATGGAATAGGAAATTTTAAAGCCAGGCTAAGGAGGAAAAATATTTTCTTTGATTTTTTTTTTTTTGTACAACTGATTTTTTTTTTTCAAGATACATAAAGGGCGGTTGATGAAAAACTCAGAAATGGTCAATGAGATATACATTTTTGAAGAATATTTGTAAAAAAGGTAGAAAAATGGGTGGTTATATCCCTTTTTCACCCAGTTTTTATAATATTCAAAAATGTGTACAGGTTCATTAACTGTTCCAAATTTTTCGTCCAACACCATTTTTGTGTCTTGTAAAAATCAGTTTGCAATAATAATCAAAACTTTTTTTTCCTCACGATCCTGGCTTTAAACTAGATACAGTAAATAAATTATTTTTCAGTGCTCAACACTCAGAGTGTCATTGCTCAGATTCAATATTCTCAATGCTAAAATTTTATGCTCAGAATGATTCTCATGTAAATGTGACTTTCAAAATCATTGTTCAAATGAATTTCAAGGCTCAGAATGATTCTTATGTATGCTCAGAATAAATATCAAGCCAATGTTCAGAGTGACATTCATGTCAGTGCTTAGAGAAACTCATAAATGCTCAGACAAAACTGATATTAATGCTCAGAGAATGTCATATTAATGCTCAGACAACCTCATATTAATGCTCAGAGAAATTCATATTAATACTCTAAGAAAGTCATATTAATGCTAAGAATTATACTATAATGGAAATTCTAGGAATGACTCGTGTCAATGTTATGAATAGCTCCCACTGTATAATTATTATAAATCATTTAGTTATTAATATTAGTAGCAAAGTAGTACTGTACTACTATTAATTGATCATTATTAATTTATAATGTCATTATTAAGCGATGGTTATATAACCCCAAACTTGTCATCCCGCACACCTACCCACACACACATTCTCAGCACAAAGTATCAACAACACTAAATGTCATAATGTTCTCCCTCTCTCTCCCCACCCACAACCACCCACACAGTTCATCAGGACTGACCATCAACAAGGCTAAGAGTCTCAAAATGCTGCAGACATATTTTAATTTTCTCTCAGACTCGGTTTATGAAACATCACGGAAGGCATTAATAACATTTACAGCTATTTTGGGAAAGATTGATTTCCTGTCCCTGTTGATATTAAAAAGCATCAATGCACAGAAGGCATTACATGGTTCAATAGAAAACGCAATCAAGAAGCACAAGATAAAAAAACTCAAAGAGGTCGCTACAAGGCTTACAAAATGTCATCGAAGCCAGTACACTTGGAGACGTTTCAAAACCGGTTCTTACACTTGCGAATACATACAATTCTACTAGCGAAAAGATTTTAATGAAGACAGCCAATTTCATGCTACAGAGGTCTTTAAAAAATGGGAAATGAAACATTAATTAAATGCGAGCCAACAGTAAATAGCTGCTACATCATTTGACTATACACTCACTGTTTTTACCCCTTTACTTTTACAATCTGTATAATTTGAATTTATAATCATGTTATAATTAATTCATATTAATATTTTACATACCACTGTTTAATAATAATAACCTACATATAATTTGCATGTATATGTAGGTTTAATTATCTATCATTGTAAGTTTTTCTTGTATCCTGCCTCAAGATACATTGTTAAGAAACAAATAATTACTTATTGACCATTTACAAATTGAAATGGAAATATTAGCCAAGCCCCTGGGGCCTCACTGAAGCCATATTGTAACACTACAGACATGCAACAGACTACACGTTGTCCTTTCAACCAGCATAATTCTAATGCGAGGTATATTTGAGGAGATAAATGGTCACACCCAAATTCAACATTGGACAGCCTAGACAGATCTTGCACTGGGGTCTGGAATGTAAAAGGTAGGAAACTGCCTGCCATTAAGCAAAATGCTCTACTCGGTATTTAAAACCCCAATTATCAAGGTTTTAAATCTGCTTATTCGAATGCATAACAATGTACGCTCCTTAAGCACTGGGCCTTTCATATTGAAATAAAGTTGATTTATTAACCAGTTGCAGCAGTCTAGCCTGCCAACTAGCTGTACGGTAGTTGTACCGTTGATTCTTAACAAACTTGTTCCTGGTCTGGAAAATATCATTAAGATCGTGATAATGAAATTTGAAGTTTATCAAGCACTGATGTGAAAAATAATAAGTTCTATGTTGTAATTGGCACATTGAGTCGCTGTTAATAAATTAAATTAAAACAAAACAAGTCTGTTTGCATTAAGTACTTTTTAACATGCAGAATATCAACGAGTGAAATCTTCACACAATACAGAAAATGAAAGAATGATTACTCTGCATCAAGGGGGCGTCTATAGAATCCTAAGTAGGGTACATCCTCCCCTAGGGGGTGTCTATAGGACCCTAAGTAGGGTACATATCCTCCCAATTTGAAGCTTTGCAAAATATTGATTTCTAGATATCTTGCTTATTTGCGTCTTTTCCTACACCTCACCCACCAGTTTCAAAGCAATATTAAATTTCAATTATCGCACATGTGTCCACAACACGAACATGACCGTTATTATTTTACCAATCATAGCGCTTGTCATGCGTGAAGGTTGATATCTCTGTTGTGTAGGCAGATCACACTTCGGATAACTTGCCTATTCCTTCTTTATCCTTAGCTCAAATTGTTAACCTTCAGTTATCTGTTGGTTATCTGTTGGTTTTGGTTATTCTTTGGTTATCTTTTGGTTATCCTTTCATTATCTGTTGGTTATCATTTTGTTAACCTTATATTTATTAGTTACTTTTCTTTTGTTTAAAATTTTATATATTTTGGCTATTTTTTGTGTTAATGTTTCCTTCAACATCATCATCATCATCATTATTTTATAGTCTATTATTATTCCAAGCAAGCATGATTATACAAATTGCTTTCCTTTGCTTGTAAATTACCTGCTTAAACTTTAATCAATTAAATAATGAATTTGTTTGGCAGATGAGATAAAAAAAAATCCTTGAAAATAAACATTATACATTAGATTTCAAGCCAGAAAACTATGTTTAGAAAAAGAAATGAAGATAAGAAAAATGAGAATGATTTATGGACTATGAAAAGTGAATGGTGAACTGAAATATTAATATACAATGTATTAGAATATAATGCTTATCCACTCTCTATATATGCTGATGACTTGTGTAGTGAATGTAGCCTCTATTTAATGGATAACATATGTGAAGGAAATAGTGGGAAGGGTCCAATACTTCCCTAAAGCAATCAAGTAATTAGGCAGTTCAAATGCGAATTGCATGATGTTTAATTACAAATGGTGAATAGGCAAACGGACATTGTAATCATGATGCATAAATTACTGGGGGAATACAGACTGGTTATTCCAAAGTGAAAACCCGTTAGCAACAGCAGATCAACTATTCATTTAACATTACGGTATTATTATTATTAAAGATTGTCTGAGTTATGATACATGTCCAATCTTGAATAAAAGTTATCACTTGTTTGAATGAAATATTTGTTATGTAAACGTAATATTCACCTGCTACAATTTGTACATCACAAAAACTTGTCTAGCCTGGAACAATGTTTCATATTTAAATTATTATTATTATTATTATTAATATTTAAATAGAACAAATTAAGAATTTATATAAATTTAAGGCCATCGTTTTTTTATAACACCTTATTATTACATATTTGACTAAATCTTGGAAGCATTGTGTAGTACCAAGCACTAATAATTAAATCAGATTGCTTTATGTTTAAGTAATTAGCTTCAAATAAAATACTGTAAACAATACACAAAATAAACTATTATACAGTATGAAAATTAAATTTGATGTTAAGAAATACAACTTTAAGATGATGGCGATCAGTAACAGTGTTCTCCCGAAGCTGTTTTGGCCGTCAATTTTATTGGTAAAATAAGTGGCTAACCAGTAAAAATTTGTAGATTGTAAAATAAAAAAACCACTGATTAGGCCTAGGTAGTCTAGGCTGGCCTTCTGTCAATAAATGAACACTATTCCAGTCTATACCTAGGCCATGATATACGTGTTGTTGTTTTTTCGAGTCATTAAACCCTACTCAAAAGGGATAACGCCACACAATGCGTGCATAGCTGAATTTTTACGGACAAATTTACAAGTAAAATTTTTCCAATTTGGAGAACACTGATTAATAATGGCTGGCTAATTATTAATAATTTTATACATAAATACAGAATGATTTTTTAAATAACACACTCTTTTAAAGAGAAAATTAATAGTTATTTGTTGCGCTAACGATCCCAAAATAAATTGATGACACACATTTCAAAGATAATGTATCTGTTCTGTAATGGGTTATTTTCTTAGCTGGGAGCAACCATTATTCTCTTGATGGTATTAAGGTGCTTTTAAGAAATCAAGATACATGGTGGAAAGTCTGTAAACAAGATAAAATAACAAAATAGATATTATCTCCTTACTGTTCTTCACCTACTCTGGATATTTCTTGACAATCTGTTTAGTAAAATGATATTAAAATTTATAAATAATCATAGCAAATCATAAATAACAATGATTATAGGAAATAATTAATAACAGTAATATTAATGATTTAACAATAATATCAAAGTTAAAAAACAATAACACTAGTAATAATAAAATTCATAATTTTAATCACAAAAATAACCTTTTAATAATAATAATAATAATAATAATAATAAAAATAATAATAATAATAAAAATAATAATAATAATATGAATAATAATAATAATAATTTATTTCCTCAAATACAGGAGGGTGAAGCCAAGGAGGAATATTGATAATAATTACATTAAATCTAATAAAATAAGGTCAATATGATAGTTTCATTACCTCTCCGAATAACAATAAAGAAAAATATATATTAAAAAAAAAAAATTTTAAAAATCATTACTGGCTGCTTATTTTGGTTTATCTACAGAGAATTCAAAATTGTGTAAACAACTTTACATTGATGACAGACAAATAATGGCTTTTTTTACAAATTACACTGATTATCTTTTACTCTTAATATTCATATTACAGCTATCTATTATTTATTATCATTATTATTAATTTATTAATATTTATTTATTATCTATTATAGATAATTATTAATGTATATGTGCAATACATGACCATCATGTGACAAATATTCTGAAGTTTTTACTCTACCTGAGCTATCGTCATGGCAATGTCTTTGGGGTGAGCCGCTGTCAATAGAATGGATCCGCTGTGACGTCTACAAAGGAAACAATTTAAAAAACAGGAATTTTTCAGATCATGTTTCTCTTTCACTTCATATTTCTTAAATTGTTTCAGGATCTCTTTACTGTAGTTTTTTTGTGTATTTTCATTCTTTCATACATCAAAATCAAAATCCATCCTAGAATATTTCACTATTATTATTATTAGCATGATTAAATCATAATTGATAATGTTAGTCATAATCCAATAGAGGGCGGTATTATAACATTATTCATGATTCATAGAGGGCGATATACAAAACACAACTGAGCGGGATTCACTGCGCAGCATATGCCAGTACTTCCCTATGCGACCTTGTGGTAGAATTTATTATTACTGGCTTTTCCCAGCAGTACTGGGAAAA